>NW_025320779.1:0-37497 GCF_019176455.1 Solea senegalensis
TTGGACGACATACTATAGTATGACTTTTTTGTCAAATTTTGGACGACATACTAACCTATGACTTTATTGTCAAATTTGGACGACATACTCTATCTGTGTGTGGCCCTGCGATGGACTGGCGAACTGTCCAGGGTGTACCCCGCCTATCGCCCGATGTAGCTGAGATTGGCACGGCACCCCCCGCGACCCTCTGGTGGAGGATAAAGCGGTTAGATGATGACTGACTGACTAACCTATGACTTTTTGTCAAATTTTGGACGACATACTAATCTATGACATTTTTGTCACATTTTGGACGACATACTATAGTATATTTTAAAATTAAAAATTTGGGCGACATACTAACCATGGCTTTGTTGCACATGCATTTTGAGACATTTATACTAACCTATGACTTTGTCAAATTTTGGACGACATACTAGAATATGAATTTTTTGTCAAAATTTGGACGACACACTGACCTATGATTTCTTGTCAAATTTTTGGGCGACATACTATCCTATGACTTTTATTAGAATTTTTGGACGATAGACTATACCATGACTTTTTCGTAAAAATTTGGACGACATACTAACCTATGACTTTTTTTGTCAAAATTTGGACGACATACTAACCTATGACTTCTTGTCAAAATTTGGATGACTTACTAACCTATGACTTTTTTTGTCAAAATTTGGACGACATACTAAAGTATGACCTTTTTGTCAAAATTTGGACGACATACTAACCTATGACTTTTTTGTCAAATTTTGGACGGCATACTAACCTATGACTTTTTTTGTCAAAATTTGGATGACATACTAAAGTATGACTTTTTTTTCGCAAGAAGAAGATCAACTGCTGGAGATCGCAAATGACTGCGGCATTAAAAGTATGTCTGAGACAATAACTCTGCCGGTGTTCTCGATTAAAGTCATGGCAGAATACACAACGGCACTGAAAACCCTGTTGCCATTTCCGACATCCTATCTGTGTGAGGCAGAGTGAGTGGTGCCGCTGCTGTTGACGCAACACCTGTCTCCTGGCTCACGTCATCTGGGTCCTCCGTTACCGACTGCTGTGCAATTAACAGGCGGGACTTCACATGTTGTACACAGAGCGCATGCCGCTGACGCACGGCTGCGCTCTGTGCAGTATCGTTGGCACGATGTTACGAGGATGCTGCTGATAAATTTGCATACTCAGTGGATTCACCTTTATTATTATATTCAGAAAATACCTTAAAGGCCGATCCGTGAAAATATTGTCTAACATTAAACCAGTCCGTGGCGCAAAAAAGCTGGCAAAGTGTCGATATGCGAACCAAAAACGAAAGTTAAAAATTGCGCTTGCAGTGCAACCCAGTAAGAGGCTGTCTGTGTATCATTGGCATGGAGAGTCCCGATATACAGTACTGACCCAACCAAAACCCATATAAATAGGTGACCGACGGAGGCCGTCTATTGAGTATCGCTGTACTAAAGTATGACTTTTTAAAAAAAAAGACAGTTTAGTATCTCGTCCAAAATGTGGCAAAAATCCTGGTATACTAAGACGTCAAATTGTGACAAAAAAAGTCATAGTGTACTTAGGCATATAAGGCGTCTAAAACGTAACCAACAGTTTCATTTCCCACAGTTGTATCACGTTTAATGTAGTCGTAAATCAAATGGATGCTACTGTTACCTGATGTGCTCGGCAGATGAGATCCAGGTCGTGGCGGTTCAGGAACTTGCTGACCACGTCGGCCCCAAAGGTGAAAGACACTCCCCGATCGTTCTCTCCCCAGCCCTGAACGTCTTTGTCTGGATCTGACCACAGCAGGTCACACAGCAAACCTGGAGCAGAAACCAAAAAACACACCATGATCAATAAACAAATGTTTTAATAAAATCTTGGTTTCATTTCCATCTTTTTCGTTACAATACTGGTAAAACCCTAACAACTACATAAAAAACATTTATGCACTTCCTACTCCATCATTTTAAGAACACAGTATGTAATCTTTGCCACTAGAGGTCTCATATTGATAACATTGGCAAACAATGTGGGATCATAGTAATTGTTGTCTTATTGTCTCATTTGGTTCTCCTGTGCATTTGCACTTTTAAAAGGGAAGCTTTATGAGCGGCAGAATGAGCAGAAATGGCAATGAGTTGTCATGATCCAACAGTGATACTGACAAAAACACACAATTAAATGAAAGAAATCAAATCAAATTTGATTAATAACAGCTCAGATTTGATGATTCACAATAATAAATACATCTGAACGTCACTGCCCTCTCAAATGGCATAAATACCTTTTTACATGTCTCATCAACAACAGAAAGTCAATTTGTGGGATATATGTATGTTAATATATACTTTTACTGATTCCCTCATAGGGGGAAATTCAGATATTGAAGCTACTTCAGCAATTTTTGGCTGATTCCGCAGTGACATCATGATGTCATGGATTCTGATATGACCGCTCTCATTCATGTTGAATGACAACATTGAATATGTATGTCCTCACAACCCTGAAGAAAAATCTGATCTTCAGTGCACTTCAGCCTGGAAACCTGAACGTAAGCACGGCATAACAGACCTGTGTCTGGGACGTCAGTGGGTCTCATTATGCGTCGAATCTGTTCCATGGACTGCAGATCAGGTGAGAGCCCTGAGAAGAACGCAAGAATGTATTTATGTATTATAAATGAGACACTACAGCAAATCTGAATACATTTAAGTGGAAAAAAACAATGTTTTTACCACCAGATTTGTCACAAAAAAGTAATACTACATTGCAGTCACCACATTAGATATATTTGGGAAAATTTGCATATTTTGTATAATCGCTTGTATAATATTTCAACATTAGCTTTATTTAAACCCATCTTGAAGCACCCTGATAATATATCATCATCCCAGTAGTAAATTATGGGCTGACAACTGTACATATATGAAGGAGACAAAGCACAAACCTCCATGGCAGCAGAAGATCTTCTCATCAATAATTGCAGCAATAGGCAGGCAATTAAAACAGTCTGTGAAGGTCTTCCAGAGTTTTATGTTGAACCTTCGCTTGCCTGAGGAAAAAAACAGAAAGAGCAACTCAGAAAATGAACAAATACAGCTAAAAACTTTAACTCTACTTCGTTGAGAAGGCATCTTGACCGAGAGCTCTAAAGTTATAAGGTTTCTGCAAATCACATGACCTTAAGACAGTCAGGACACAACACAACATGTCTTTTCCAACTTACATTCATCATAGAAGCCATAGATGCGGTTGATGGAGGCGCACTCATGGTTCCCCCTGAGCAAGAAGAAATTTTCTGGGTATTTGATCTTGTAGGCGAGCAGCAGGCAGATCGTCTCCAGGGACTGTTTCCCTCTGTCAACGTAATCGCCCAGGAACAGGTAGTTGGCCTCTGGAGGAAAACCTCCATACTCAAATAGCCTCAGCAAATCTGTGTACTGCCCATGGATGTCACCTGGAATTCAAGATTCAGTTTGTATTAAAGAGGAACTAAACCCCTGTTCTGAAGCTGACTCTGCCCAATGCCTGATTTTAAGAATATACAAAAAGTGGGCGGGGAGTTATCGGTAAGTGGGGGGGTTAGTGAGCACCGCAGGGGGCGTGACGATCGAGTGCAAATCGCGGCAGCTTGCTGTGGTATCTCCAGTGGCAGCACATTTCAATAAGTTTACACACTCACACATGACATTTCCCAGGCTGATAAGTGATAAAAGTCACAGCAAATAAATGAATAATCTATGAATCGATGATACGAAGGTAGATTGCTCTGCGTAGTTCATTCATACAGCTGTCTTGAATTAGCGACCTATCAGCCAATCGGAAAATAGTATTCACTGTTGCTGGGCAGAATGGACGTTCGCCGCTGTGGTTCGTACAGCTCAAGTTACACTTCACTTTTGGGGATCTTCTCAAATGGAAATACACTGTAAATGTTGTAAACACAACAAACCGAGCAGTATTTCTACTGAGCGGATAAACAGGAGCATGCTAAGCTCGCGAGGACTCTTTCTGTGATGTGGTAAAGTGAAGTACGATGTGGTGAATTCCACTGAATTTATGCATATCCGCCAGAAATACGAGTGCCGCGTATCCACTCCGAGTTTCTTTTACTATGGGTGTCAACCCGGACAGCCTAGAGGCCCATCACACCACCTGAAGTAATTGTCATGTGGTCCAGTAAAGGGCACATTGAGCATGGAGAGGCATTAGAATCCTTAAGGAAAATGAGACAGTGATATGTGTTGTTCTGTGAAAATTAGCAAACTAAACTGTCCTCCTGAGCAGAGAATTACCGCACCAAAGCATCTGAACAGGAAGAAGAAGTTCAAGAAAAAATCTGCTAACACATATTAGCTTAGCTGTTTACTCCACCCAAGTAAAGAGGAAGAAGAAAGTCAAGAACAAATCTGCTGAGTCACATGTTAGCTTAGCTGTTTACTCCAAGTGAAGTGGGCGTCACTGACAGGCAGCACAAAGAGTGATAAACCTTGCGTGAATAACAGTAAGAGTAATAATTTTTTATGTGCAGGTTAGCGAGGGGGAATTTATCAAAAGGAATAACATGTCACTAACTCTGAAATCATGCTATGGCTAAATAATAGTATGTAAATTCCCTTTAGGCAATAAAAGGTTTCATTCATTCAATAATATCGGAAATAAAATATGTGCAGATAAAAAATTCTCACCACAGATTTTGAGTGGAGCCTCCAGTTCCAGCAGGATGGGCTGACTGAGGAAAATCTCCCTGGACTTGATGCAGAGCCCTCGTACCTCGGCCTCCGTCATCTGTACGATCTTCCCCGGACGACATCCTCGCACTACACATCAAAAATACAAAAGCATCAAGGACCATGCATGGACTCATCTGTACACGGGGACAAGTCTGTAAACACCTGATCTAGGCAAGGTGCAACAAGTAGAGCTGAACTGGGTTTAAAAAAACAAAAATACAGGGAATAAAAACTACCCAAGCTAAAAACTAAAACGTGTATTGCACATAACCTTCAACCACAAGTTCAAGTTAAGTGAACAGAAGGAACAAATGACTTGAAATATCAGATTCCAGGGAGGTTGCACATTATGTCATACTGATGGCATTACTGTAAATTCACTGCCAAGTATATGGTCATAAGTAATTATACTTTTGGCCTTTTTGATGACACATTGCTCCCAGGGAGAGTTCAGATCACTCATTTTGGTTCTGATGATTTTTGAATAAACCAAAAGGTCCTATGCACGCAGCAGATAAATCTTTTGGTTCCCAAATATTTATGTAGTACATCTGACCCACTTCAATAAGGGTCAGAGATTGTTTACAAAAAGAACCTACCACATTATTTGTGGTAGTTTGTTTATTCTTCTGTTGACAACTTCCTGTCAACAGTTTTTGATTGATTAGTCAGAATTGTTTTGTGATCATCTAAAAGAATGTTCCCATTAAAGTTTGGTAAGAATCTAACCACTGATGACGTCACAAAAAATTATCAAATTTTCAAGAGATCACAAACTTTTCCATCTCAGACTAAGTTTCATCCGTAAAATGATCCAGATTATGTATTTGGTAGCATTTTAAAATTTAACATGGGAAGTCCCGTTAAACAACTTAAAATGTGTATATATGTTAGCGACAGATCAGGATGAATTTTGTCACACTTATGTAAGATGGTAATTAAAGTTACAAGCATGTTAAGTTTTATACAGTGGATCAAAAGTTTACATTCCAGGTGCCGGTATGTAAAACACAAGTGGCACATGTTTAAGGCTTGGCAGAGGTCTGTGCTCTCCAAGTGCTCTTGATGTTAAATGTTTTGTTTTGTGTTCCAGGTTTTAATGTCAGGTCCTGTCTAGCTTTTAGAGTATTCTTTACTTATTTATGTTTTATGATGTATTATTTATATTCTGTGAATTATGTGTCCTTTGTATGCTGTGTGTTGTCTCTCTGTATTTCTCTACAGTTGTTTTAGCATTAAGTTTCACTGTGGGGACAATAAATAACACATGATTGATTGTAATTCATAAGAGGGGTAACGTACTGTGGGGCGTCTGCAACTATTGTAACAAATAAATCTTCTCTTTAGTTGACGTTACATCATGCTGACTACTGCATTTGTTTTGATCACTGACCACATTTACTCCAGTCAACATGATGTATGCACTAGCATATACAGAAATGAACAGCTTGTTGGCTCAGCTGGAGGCAAGTGAAAAAGCGCAGTGGGGATCAGGGAGGGCACAATAACAGCGGGTTTATTTTTCTTTTAAACATTTTATCAAACACTAAGGATTGTTCAATAATTAAGTAAAGTAAATAAATAAATAAATAAATAACTGATCAGTAAATTAACACATATCACAAATCAGATCTTTACATTTCCATGCAGTTTGATTTCAACAAGTGCATTTGGTGACAAGAGTGGATGAGAATTTGGTTAGTATATTAGGGCTACAACATTTAATTGATGATTATTTGATTACTAAAATGATCAACAACTATTTTGATAAGCAAAAATGTAAGTTTTTGGTTTGTGAGGGTAGAAAAACAGCAATTTAAAATTGTGTTTTTAATCTAACCTTTAACTAACCAGGCAGGACAAATTAAGAACACATTTTTGGCAAAATATCTGGCAAAAGGAAGAGGGAGAGGGAAAGGGGGCTATAAAACAAAAAACTAAACTAGATTTAAAACAAAGAAGACAATATAAACACTAGACTAAGTAAACATATTACATAGACATTCACAAAGACACAGAACAGAAATTTGACTATTTTCTGACATTTTATAATTCTTTATAAACTAGGGCTAAATGACATGACAGAATTCTTTTTTTGGACACTGTCAGATAATGAAATACTAATTTTAGCAGAGCCGTTCAATTCCTGGATTTGCTAGTCTATATGTATCCTTGAGCAAAACACTTAACCCCATGTTGAAGCGTGTGAATGGATGAACGATGGGTGAATGGCAAAACTGTAGTGTAAAGCCTAGACTATAAAAGCGCTATATAAATACAGACCGTTATCAACTCTTCTTGTTCTGAACTTATTTGGTAGTAATAAGTAACAAAGATAGTCAGGGGAAATGTAGGAGTAAAAGTTGTCAGAAATACAAATAACAAAGTAAAGTACAGACACGTGAATGTTGTACTTATGTACAGTAAAGAAGTACCAAATAAGACATTTATAAAATAATAAAATGTAGAATTCGGGCACAATTACGTTTCAGACTTATACAAATTCAGATTTTAAACTCATACACTTCAGTGATTTCAGAAATATGGAGGTATTTCATCTCTCACGTAAGGGGGCGTGTCCGCTCAACTAGCTAGCTACCTGCCATGCCAACGAGAACAGAACAAACAGTACCTTACAGAGAAACACAACCGCCAGTTCTTTGTAGTTTCGGTCTTTTTTGTACGCAAAACCTCCATTACTCGGATGTTTCACTTCTCGTAAAGCTGTTGTGCATATCACTGTTATTTTCTCCGACAGCAGCAAGGGTTGTTATTTTTTACCCCCGCACATAGCCCCCATTTTATGCGCAGAGATACGCGCTAACATATGACATTTGAACGTAAAATAAACGTAGCCCGAACAAACTGTGACGGACGTGAAATTAACCCAGGTGGCTTTTTTAACGTAACGATTAGCTTTACGGGTGTACGAACACACACACATACTCTAGCTGCGGGTGTAAAATGTAGTTTTTAAAGTTACTGGTTAATAAACCAAAAACAAACAACACGCGTTTTTGGTAAAGTGCTCAAAAAATAAGTGAAACACCAAATAAAAAGCAGTCTTTACCTTCTAGTAATCGGGAGATTAGGCTGTCAACGTTCAACTCGCTTTCCGCCATGTTTGTCATACGCAGGCAGGAGAAAAGGCAAATTCAGCCCTGAATTTAGACTGGAAGGCTCAGGCTCGCGGCAACATTTCCACCCTTATCAGGCGCAGGCAGTCCATTTATAGACCACACAAGTTAAAGGGACCATATGTCGAAAAGCGTAATATATTATGTTATTAAAATAACAATAATGTCATCAGACAGCAACATGTTTATTCTATAGATTGTATATAACGCACAACAGCCCTCAAGTAACAATATAATGAATAACCACCAGGGGGCGAAACCACTGGTTGCCAAAAATACTTGGAAATGGAAGTGTATGGGCAAATGACCCACTGATAATTTGATTTACAGTGTCTTTAAGTGCGAGTTTCTTCAGTTTGAACTGCTTTATAAAGTCATGTAGAAAAGTCAAAATAAAGCTATGATATGTAAATACATTCAGGTTTGGTTATTTGATTAGAAAGTTTTAGTAAATCAATTGTATAAGATTTCGGATCATTTAGACTTCATGCCGTTGGTGGCAGCAAACTAAAATCCACACTTAATGGCAATCCATATTACCATCAGTAGGTCGAAAAGAAAAGGACATACACTGTACAAATGCAAACGTCTGTCTTTTAGTGGATACAAAAGAGCTGTTTCAGTTTCAATTCAACATTTTTTTATTAATAAATAACAATTATTAAAAAGAAATATACAAAATGCTTGGATTGATAAAGGTCAATCAAACATACATGGAATACTTTTTCCTTTCTATGTAGCACAAAATATACAAATAAGTTTACATACTTTTTACTACGATTAATATATTCAGTATTATTCAAACTAGCATTTATTCGTATCTGTGGTGTGTGAAATGATTGCTCGTACTTCCAGTCCAACAGAGAAACTAATCTACAGCTCTGTCCTCATATTAAACAGAAAAGCTATTATTAGCTTATACAGATAAACTATTAATATGACACCAGAACACTCAACAAGTGGCAAGAAAGAAGCATGTAATGGTCTGAATATTTATGGCTTAAACACTCTTTTGTTTTTTGACAAAAAGAACACTCATTAAAAACCAGTCCCCGTCATTTCTATTCCTTTCTGTGCTTTGTTTTTCCCTCGTTGACTGCAGGAGAAAAGTAACCAGGCAACAGTAACACCAGCCAGTAAACTGACGATTCCCACAACCACCGGCACCCAAACAGGCAGGGAGGAGGGACAGCTGGTCACCGGGAGGGCTGACATCGGGCTGGATGATGTAGGGATGGGAGTGGTGGGTCTTGTGGGAAGGCTGTTGAGCTTGGTGTAGATGAAGGGACTCGCCTATGGAAGAAGTAAAACAGTTAGAATATAATGCTTTGAAATAATACAAATAAGATGTAGTCTAGTCACCTGTACCACTGAACCACAACCTCCACAAATAACAAATAAATACTGTATGTCTAGTTGAGTGATAACATAGCACTATTGATGAACTTGTACCTCAGAGGGACAGTTAATCTTGGAGCGGTCGTGGGTGAAGTTGTTATACGCCTGTTTCCTCCCCACAGGCTGCAGCTGCAAAGACAGAAAGAGAAATTTGTGTAAAATCAATAAACACTTGGAGACACTGGTCACTTTACATCCGCGTGTTATTGCCCATCGCTCACCATGTTGTTCCAAAGGGCAATGGCCATCTCAGAGTGAGCTCGCTCACTGATGTGGAAACAGTCGACAGAGAAGAAGCTCGCATCAGCTTCGCCCGCCTGTTAAATAGAGGAAATTTGTAAAAGTACAAGTAAAAAGCTTATTTTAAGGCTATGAAAACATAACAGCTTTCATTTTAAAGTGATTGTATAACCATTGAAAACGTGACACATGAACAGGTTTCCAACACCCTGGTTGACATCAAGTTCAAGGACTTTCTTGGACCAATTCCCTAAAAATTCAAGCACTGAACATGATGACATAGATTAAGATGGAAGGGAAAATTGAGAGTGGCTTCCTCCATGGCGTCCACTTTTATTGATTTGCAGCACACTCTGCATCTGGACAAGTGATTGTCCATGGGATCTTGGTCAGTCTTTATAATTTTCTTTCATGAGACAGAGACAGAGACATTTAATTTCTCTGGCATCTTGTCATTTGCTCTCTCTTTCTTAACGTTACACACTCATTGTTCTGCATGGAATCTCACGTCAACAGCGGAGAGCGAGACAGTGGACAGTGTCCAAAACACCGCAAGTAATTACAACTCAATATTTGTTCTGTGCAGGCCTAGTCTGCGTTCATAATGCAATGCAGGGCATGAAACATTAGGTGGTGTCATGACGAACAAGGGAGACATTTACTTTACCTAAATACCAACCTAACTTCTGTCTTGCACAAAATTCAAGCACTTTCAATGACCCATGGCTATTTAGGGCAACTTTCAAACACTTTCAATGACCTTGAAATGTTGTTGTTTTTTTCCAACTTTCTCAACACAATTTTAAGGATTTCAAGAACCCTGTTTCAACCATCTGTCTTTGTAACTTACTCCAATATGAGGGATAAAGGAATCATGTAGAAATGGCTGAAGGACAACAGCAAAATCTTCTTTGCCATCATAGCGATCGCTGGAAATAAGATACTGGATCTCAACCTATGGAAAAAAAAAAAAAACATTTGCAAACTAAGAGAAGGAAAATCTCTTTAAAAGAACAGAATATTTAGGAAAGTTTTTACCTGATACTCATGATTGATGCGTTTTATCTCTGCAAGCTCTGGGGAGTTTTCAGTTGGGTTGATTACACAGGGACAATTTACCCTTTAAAAAAAACCAACATAATCTCATTAATCCCATGAATGACTCTTCAGAAACACATGTAAAGACTTCACTACCACTGTTCCTAATTTAAAGCTGCAGTGTGTAACCTTTGGTGATGTTTTGTTACTCTATTTGTTGCCTCTATTTGGTCTTCATGAGCAGAAATTATATAACATTATTATTATTCAAGCAATACTATCAGACCTGAATGAGGGAGTGTCTGTGTGTATGCACCAGCAACACAGGGGCAGGTGGAGGCACTAACAACCAGGTTTTGTGAGCAGTAAAATTCACTTGTTAAACTTTTTGTGAGCATTTCTTTGTGCTTTCAGTAATACTTGCTTTATAAGTGCAATGTTGCTGTTGCCTCCAAATGTTGTCACATAAAACAAATCACTTCCTGTGTGTAGTGGGGGACTGTGTGTAGACTTGTGTGGAGCTGATAGGCTTAATCAGCATTGTGTGAACTCGTTTGACAATGGTTTTCAATGTAAAGTAATGCACTACAGTTTTAATCTCATAGTCTGAAGAAATGTACATTTAAGTTATAAAAGCAAATATCTTCTAGGCTTTAAAATGTAACGACATATGATAAGATAATGTATGAATACAAAAACAAACCTCGGCATGAGAGCACAGGGCAGCGTGTTCCTCTTAACTGTTTTCAGGGGATGTATCTGCAAGATCTCCACAACATTCACTAAAAGTCTTGGTACCTGCAGATACAGAGACATAAAGATTAAGAATAGGCAGAACAAACATGATGCACTTACTCATACACAGACAGATTAATTTTTAATCCTTGTAATATCTCTCACCTCTCTGTAAAGCGTGTCCAAACTCAGCATAAGATTGTGGCTGTAATTCTTGGGTGACAGATTATTCTGCGAAGGCGAGTAGAGCATGCATTTTTAGTTTTCATAATGTGCAGAAATTAATGTATCTCTGTGCAGAATGTGAACATCAATTCTTTACTTGGTCTGTGCAATAACGGCAGAGGTCGTATCCCCCTACAAATATTGTCACAAGTTTCCAGTCTTGATCAAAGTTCATCTCCTGTGTACAAATAAGCATTAGGATAAAAACATAAATAGATACATTTGAGTTAAATGTGGAGAGAATCAGAAGAGGCTTATATTTGAGGGAAGTCTCACCTTATTTTCTTTCATGGCCGTGATTAGATCTTGTACTTGTGCTAGAATATCTCTGTGCCAAAAACAGATCGGTAAAGTGAGAAATGACAATGGGACAATCAGAAGGTAACCCAGATGAAGGAATTAGAAGAAATGTGCACTCACGATGTTTTAGCTCCAGGTTCAGCCATGTTGAAGCCCTTCTGTCTTGGCAGTGACCCTTTGGAGAAGCCCTTTAGAGCAGGGTTGAACTTCTTCAAGATGTCTGAGGAGAAACAAAGGGCAAAAAACAAACTTACAAACAAGTTTTGGGCACTTAAGCAGCAGATCTTGTCTTCTGACCAATAATGAAAGCCCATGTAGACTGTTAATTGTACTGTCACACTTTCTTGACAACAGAGTGTTGCCATAGTCAGCTTTAAGTCTTGTGTGATCTCGGTATGTGAGTGAGATGTGTGTTCAGGTTGTGGATATAGCAATGTGCATCCTCCTTGTTGACACCAGGCGTGAATAAACATTAGGTTGAACAATCCTCTTGACTCGCAGTCATTGAATCTACAGCTCACAACTCTCATAGCTCCCCAAACATAATTATCAGAGGTCTAAGAACAAGACACAGGGTGTAATGCATTTCCATATTCTTATCTAAATCTATAAAATTAGGAAAATCAGGCCCTTATTTCTGACCCAGTATAACACATTTTTGCCAAACACATTGCACAAACTCACTTGGTAATGTTGTGCTAGTCTCGAGACTCTTCTCTCCTCCAATGCTGCAGGAACAACACACATCGATGTGGTTTGTAAAATATAACAGTTCATGTAAACCTTCATTTATATTACTAGCATTATTTTTTACCTCCATGATACTCCTGGGTAATTTTTACTTAGATCGAACACAGTCCTTGCTTTAGCGCCAGTAGCTGCCTGTAAATGGAGAAAACACAGGACGACCCGTGTGAAACTGAGTGAAGACGAGGATATAAAAAAACACCAGAACATAAAAGCACAGATTATCACAGGTAACAAATTAATTAGAGAGTTCATAGTTCAATGACATCAAATAACAGATCTCAGAAGGTTCACATTTAACTCATGCACTTATGGGATACTGAATAAAACAAAATACATACATATTTTTGTGAATATAGAGCAAAATAATTAATTTGATCATATCTAACATATGTCCTCAGTTGCAACACTTTACATAGCAGTACAGTAACAACATGGTAATTGTATAGTAATATATTTTTAATCAAATATGTAAAACCCTCTTAATTCTGAGTGATGTAGTATTAAGGAGATAATACTGAAGTAATACCATGCTATTTCCAAAGTAATAATGATAATTACTACAGACTAACATCAGTGTATTACCTTCAAATGAAAATGTTTGTCAATCCAAATTGATATTTACCATTTTATTTCCATAAAACGCTATAGCCATTGATTACCATATTAAAAAAAAGATGGTATTACTATAATATTACTTCCTTACCACAAAGATTACCATATAATCTAATTAAAAAGCACAAGCTGGGTATTAAAATCATGACCCTCACCGTTATAGAGTCTCCCAGAGCTGCCACCACCACAATGTCTGCTGGTCTCAGTTGGTGAACTACAAATAAAAGACATGCATAATTGAGATTCAGTCTAATAACATCAAGATCAACCACAAACCCCCTAACACTTAGTACTACATGCACAAAACAAAAGATAGCTATTGCACAGAGAAAGTGACAAATTCTATCAATTTCATTCGCCATCAACTGATGTCTTTCACCATTGGCAATGTGGTGATTGCTAAGTCTCACCTGAAGTTGGAACAGTGTGAGATGGACTAAGGTCCACACAGGAGAAGTCACTTCCCCAGTTCTGGAGGGAGAAAAATACAAAGGTATAATTTGGCAATGTGTAAGATACACATTCACATTTGTATAAAACAAAGAAACACATCAAATCTGTACTTTAACAAGACTGTAACAAGAAACCCTACCTACCAATAAACATGTAAATTAACCAACTACTTATGTTGTTTAATTGTTTAACATAAACATTAAATAACTTCCCAACTCTTGTGATTATTTCTCTCCCTCCTCAGACAGTACAGATGCTTACTGTGGGTGGTCCAGGTGTTGGTGAGGGACCAGTATATACATAATTGCTGTTTTTGAAGGTGCGAATATATGGTGAAGTCTGTCAGAAAATGGAGGAAACCACACAGTTATCATAATGGAAAGCAACTGCACAGCTTCCAAATATATATATATCTATCTATATACATATATATACACATTTCTTTATATAAATAATACATGGATTGATTGATTTTCAAAGCTTTTAGTCAATTATATAGAAAAAATGATTACCTTGGTTGGACATTTCAGGTCAAGGTCTACATTAAAGTTCTGACTGGAAGTCTTATTACCCAGAGGTTCCAGCTGAGAAAACATGAGACAGAAAACAGAAAAGTGTTCATTATAAATTTTAATATACTGGTAGATTATAGTCTTTGTTAGAAAAGAGTTGATCCTGCTGCATTTGCTCAAATATACTTTATTAAATGTACATTATTAAATCTGTGGTGTGTAACTTTTAAATAGCAACAACTTTATGTCAGTTTTATTCAAACCATTGTCAAATGAGTTTGAATGAAACTCTTCTCTGTCGGAAACTTACCATGTTGTTCCAGAGGGAGCGGGACATCTGTGTATGGGCCTTTTGGCTGAGATGGAAGCAGTCAGCACTGAAGTAGGAGCGGTCAAGACGACCGTCCTGTGAAAATGGTACAATAAATATGTCTCAGCCTTGGGTAGAGGGACAGTTTGCTTAGAAACACAGAATGAGCCTAATTAGTCTTATGTAGCCTAATTAGAATGCACAAAATGGCGCCGTGAGATACACAAGATGGCTGCCGTGCCAGCAGTGTCCCAGTCTGTCTGTCTGTCTGTTTGTCTGCCTTTTGGCTAGCTAGCTAGCTGCCATTAAATAATTTATTTCTGTTAAATGTCAAAAATGCCAATGGAGTGATTAATAAGGTGACTCTTATTATTATTATTCAATTGATTGTTTGTTTTTTTGTTATTTGTTTAATTTCCTCAGCTCCACTCCAATTAAATACCCTGATATATACAGTAGAACAGTATTTCTTATTTTCCTCCGAGCACCACCAGAGGAAACTTGCATACCACAGTTTGATAACCATGGCTTTATTGCAGTACTACATCATGTTGCAACAACCCTGTAATGATTCTGCTCATAATCCTTCAAATTTAACATCCTATGTATGGAGTGCTCATTACTGACCGGCAGTCTGGGGACAACGACATCTCTGAAGAAAGGCTGTACGACCACCGTGAAGTCTGAGCGATTGTCATAACGACCTGACTCCACAACCTTGCTCAATAAGTGCTTAAAAACAGAGGGAGAAAGTGTCCATGATTGAGGAGAGAATAATAATAGGATGAAGAATTTAATTTTAGCAATCATACTTGTGTATGGTCCTTACCTGATACATTCTGGTGAGGTCATCCAACATTTGAAGAGCTTTAGAGTTGTGCACTGGCAAAAGGACACAAGGACACAGCATACTGGAGAGAAGAGATAACATGGCACTATATCACTGTGTATCATTATAACATTATTTTATTAGATGATAACTCAGGGGATGTAAAGGCTTGACGGGAGCACATAACATACAAACATAATACAAACATTATTAAAAGGGATTATATTTGGTAAATTAATTGCAAACTTAATGAATAAATTGGTCTGTATTTGAACTGTAAATACAAACAACAGAGAGTATATACAGTACATACAGAAAATAAAAGAATATTTAAAGTGATAGGAATTAAACATTGCCAGAGTTTAAACCAATGACTCCCATGTTTAATCATATTTTTTTTATCATTTACTTTAAATGAATTAAATAAAATCTCCATACTCACGTTACCAGCCAAGTTGGGCATTTCAGTGACTTGTCAAAGTGCAATTCTCTTAGGGGGAGAAGATGCACAGGTTCCACCAAGTTCACCAGAGCTCGAGGCACCTGTTGAGGTTAATAGTTACATACAATCACGGTCGCACCAACAACAATCTGAATCTATAGCTTGGCATGACATATGTTGTATTTACCTCTTTGTGTAGATAATCCAGGCCTTCACTAATATGACGACCATAATTCTCTATAGAATAAAGTAGCTGTAAAGGAAATTCAGAGTTTTCATGAGGTGTATTTTTGGTGTATTTTAATAATTTTTCTTTAAAAAGTTTTTATGAGCAGGCTACTCACAGAGTTGGAGCAGTGGTCACACAAGTCATTAGCACCAATGAAAATGGTGATCACCTTCCAGTCGTTTGCAAAATCGATTCTCTGCAAAAGAGAGAAGGTGTAACAAGGACAATGACAGATATTTAATGTCATTTTTTTCACTGTCAGAAAAATTTAATAAAATGTGAAAGAAGAAATAAACTCACTGTGTCATTCTTCATCTTTGCCACAAGGGCTCGCACCTGGGATGGTATGTCCCTACAAATATAAACAAAACAAAATACAATGAAGTGGCAGAGTTTACTCATGTAGTTAGTAGTTTTGTAAATTGTATTAGGGTTCAGGGTGCATTTACATCTGACTTAAAACAGTGTTTAATTTTTACAGCAGGTACATTTTTGGATTAAAATCTAACAGGAGGTTGATGAAGTTCTCCTAGTCTCCTAGTTGACTTACTTGGATTTGGCTCCTGGGACAGCCTGGTTAAGAAAAGCCTGATCAGTGTGTTCTTTGCCAGTACCAACAGAGAAGCCCGTCAGGTTGTGATTAAAATACTTTAAGATGTCTGTGAAAAGAAAAAAAAAAGAAGAAGATGTGTATTGTGTGTCATCATGCACCATCATACAGGAGGATATGATGAATGACACTCACTGGGCAGAGTGGTGACAGTAGTGAGGTTTCCATCTCCACCAACACTGGAGAAAATAAGATTTACTGTCAAGCTGCCACTCCAATAACAAAACTATAATTGGTTTAGAATATGCATACATTTAAGGACTCACCTCCAGGATAAACCCCTGTACTGACGCAGGACGTCCAGGATGTTATTTTGGCCGGATGCAATACCATTTCCTGCCTGATGGACATAAAAGGGCATATTTTTAGTCACATGATGACAAAGTATATATTTGATTTTTACAGAATCAGTCTCTCCTTTATTTGTAGATGTTAAAATGTACTGTCGGGTGGGTCAACATATCGACCAAAGAAGAGGGTGTTTACGGCGGTGTAACAGTGGAGAACGCTACGTTAAGAGATGCACCATCCACGTTCAATGCATAGATTTTATGCACTTAGTTCTCTATGTTGTGAATAAGCAGAGAAATCCTGCACTTTTTACGGACGTTTAGTTTCCTTCAGTTAGACAGATATCGTGATGGGTCGCCAAATGATTGTCTTGCAATGTATTGATTATCATAGAATCAAAAAATCACTGATAACCTCCTCTTACTGGAATAAAGTTATCCAACATGCAGTAAATCTACTGTAATGTCCATAGCTTTCACCTCACTGTGCAATATATAACATTACACATTTATTTATTGTTAATGTAGAATATTTTACTGGCCACAGCAACTGTATACTGTACATTTATTATGATTCTTCTGTTCTAGGATCTAATCTTTGCTTGATATAAATATACTGCATATATTTATTTATTTTTTATAAATCTGAAGAGGAAAAATAAAGAATGAGAAAATGTCTTACCGTCAGAGAATCTCCCACAGCAGCCACCACTTTGATATCTGCCGGCCTGAGTTCATGGACTGAGAAAATTATTTGATTTCATGTTAGACCGGTCTGAAAAATATCACCTTTCATACAATGGCATTCAGAGTAACTGTACAACAATATTACATTTATAACATACTGGTCACATAGGATTAAAGCAGGATAAAGGTATTCAAAATTAATATTTGAAATAAAAAAACATATATATATCAAATATATATATATATATATATATATATATATATATATATATATATATATATATATATATATATATATTTGGTGGCATAATTCTCTATTAAAAGTCCTCCCAGAGTTTGATCAATGGATTATAAGTCTGTGTAAACCATCATACCTGAGGTGGGTGTGGAGGCCGAGGGACTGAAATCCTTGCAGGGCATCACTGTTCCTGTGAACTGAGCAGACACACAGACCAAAGACACACTTAGAACCAAACAGTGGGTCAACATCACCACTGCTGCAGCCTCCATTTGACCTGACATCAGACACAAAACTCACTGGGTGAAGGAAAGGGGAGACACTGCCGTGGTTATATGAAGGCGAGTTTCCCTCTGTCCTCAGGAAGGGTCGTCCCTGGAGGCGGGACACAGATAATCCCAGAGGAAGATGCACAGTTATTATTTTTCAGATACGAGTATGTTTACAAACAAAAATGCTGAATTATCTGTTCGAAACACAGTTTCCCACCTCAGTTGGACACGGCACTGTGAAGATGTTTCCTTCGTCACTCTTGTCGTCTGTGGACTGAAGCTGGGACACAGAAAACACTCAGTGACTCTATGTGATTGTGTATAGTATACATATATGTGTTTATGTGAGAAAAAAAACCTGAGGGGATTGCTTTAGGTCTTACCAGGTTTGTCCACAGCTGAACCAGCAGTTTATCAGTTTGTTGTGCAGTCTCTGACTCAGAGAGAAGCTTCCCACTCTGTTAAGCAAAGAACATCAGTAGCATTGTACTTGTGTGTCAGATACGCAGAAAAAAACAAACAGTATGTGCACTATTCTGCAGTAAGGTAACCAGGACTCTGATTTATCTAATTTATCTACACAGGACGGAATCTCAAAAACCTGGAACCTTCAGTGTGTTATACAAATGCATATTCTAAGTATCTATTCCATATTCTGTGTATAGCTGTATCTGTATCTGTATCATCTGTCTATCTATCTAGTCATAGAACTTAAAGGGTCAATATTTGATTTTGATTCTTTCTATGTAACAAGCTATCTATGATTTTCCACTGTATCGCTGGGAAATCGTTGATATTTAAAGCTCTTGATAACTACTGAATCGTGTGAGCGTAACTCACAGCAACAGATGAGACGTCTGCGATGAGAGGTTTCTCCTGCAGAGTGACCGCGAAGTCCTCTCTGTCACCGTACCAGCTTCTCCTCGCCAAGAGCTCACCCAAAGACTCCTGCTCAGTGGAAGAGTTTAAGAAGACAAACTTTGTACTCCACCAATGTCAAGGTCAAAATGTCACTGCAGCTAAAAAAAAACATTCCCAAGACACAAACTGGACAAACCTGCAGAGAGTGAGTTAGTACGGCCCTCAGAAGTCTGGCTTCTCCCTCACTGTCTAATTCCATGCATGAGTGCTTCCTGTCAGTGAAACAGATTCTCTCTCTGAATAAACTCCAAAAAGAAAACCGCTGCCATTTTACAGCATTAAAAAATTTACATGTAAAGGTAATATAATTATTAATAATCATCTGAGTGTTTATGTGTACAATTTAGGTCAATGACGGGGAAAACATTTTTTGTATGTGAACCCACTTGGACTGGAATGTGTCGTGCTCTCCATCCCATAATGCCACACTGACGATGGTCTGCCTTAACTGCAAGACAGCGACGTGAAACAAAAATCAAAACACTAGTTTGTGAACTGCGGCTCACAGTGACGTGAGTGACAGGTGAGTTTACCTGAGAGTGAAGCATCTGCAGAGCCTCGTCTACATCTTCAACCACTGACTGGGTCACAGACTGAACCTGCGCACAAACACCACACAAGTCAAGTCAAGTCAAGTCAAGGCAACTTTATTTCGAGAGCACATTTACAAAAACAAACCAAGGTTGACCAAAGTGCTTTACAGAGTTAAAGGCACAGCAACGTAAGAGGCATAAAATCAATACACAATAGTGGGACACAACCTGTTACAGCTAAATGTTTATTAATGTAAGGATTACAAACTCAGTTGGGCCGCATTTTTAAACCAAGAAATTTAGCTGGGCCAGACTTTTCCTGCAGCCAGTGAGCAACAGGTGAGGACAAATTTTAAAAGCACATCAAAAAACTGCATTAAAAATCTAATAAAATAACTTATTATTTTGGTCATACCTGTCCTTTATACACCTCAAAGTGTGTAAAAAAGTGCACCGTATTAGCTGTAACTATATATGATCCACACACATTTGGCAGTGGTTGGGGTTGACAAGAGAGTTAAAAACACTACACAAAACCTGAGGCCTAAAGAACATGGCATGTAGATTTGAAAAATCCTCAGCATAAAAATTAAAAGAGATGACGTACTTTTTAACATACTTTACAGCATGTAACAGTGAAAGTTCAATGTATGTAAATGTGAAAATGTGAAAAAAAGAAATTCTATCAACCTGTCCATGAAGGGACTACAGATGTAAAGATGGTAATAATCTGGCATACTTACGTACACACGTACACACATAGACAACATTATTGTGACATCATAGGAAATCATTGTTTACCTGCTGCTGCTCAAAGGCACAGAGTTGATCCACCTGGACAAAGAGGATCACCAGCTTCCAGTCTCTGTCTGCATCAGCGAGCTGTTGGTGGAAAAACTATTATTATTGGTTGTTTTGTTTAAACACAGAGTCTATTATAAGTAAATGTAGAACTGGTGAACATAATAAAACAACTTAATTCAAACTTAAATAACCTCCTAACAAACACTTGAATTAATTTATTTTGGTACCGAAGGCAAGGATCTTTAACCTGCCCACAGCTTTGGCTCTAATCTGAATCATTTTGACTACTTTCCCAAAGTATAAATATTGTGTTCTTCATCTTATTCCCTCTTATATAGATCCTCCACATAAGGATCTTAACAAATACAATTCATGATCAACACATTTATTGAATTTTTATGTCACACAATTTGCTGTTCCCGCTCAAAATTGACCACGCTTTTTTAAAAACAAGAGAAAGGACCATTTCCAAATGCACAACTCTATGCCCTGTAAATATGATGAATCCATTTTGATTAAAAATATTGCGACAGATGGTGATGAGAACAGTGAAGCACCTACTTTATTGTTGTGGAGATAGAGTGATACATCTTTTGCCTGCTGCACCAGCGTCCTGAGAGAGGAGAAAGTCATTTGAAATCGCTAATGAAGGTCAGAGACAGAGATACTGGCACGAGGCTGATATTTATGAGTGTTTAAGATATTTTTGTACCTTTGTTGCACAAACTGAGTGGAATATAAGTTTGTTTCTTCTGCGGGTGGACTAATGAGGGCGGGATTGAACAGGCTCATCAGTTCTGACAGACAGAAAAGAAAGTTCACTCTCAGCGGGTTCCAGTCAAATTTCACAGGTGTTTTCTTTTAAAATACATCATAGACATAATAAAAATGAATGTTGTGACCAGAGGGACATTAATTAACAGTATAAATCCTTTTTTTTTTGCAGCCATAACAAGTGGAAAATGAAGAAGAGTTACCTCCGAGTCTTGATACCACTGTGGACAGATCAGTGCTGCAGGGAAAGGAAAACACACGGTGTGATCATTGTCTTTTACACTGATGGATTTTAAAGATGTTGTGACGAGGAAAATCACAGCACCAATGGTGACCTGTGCTCACCTGTGCATGTGGAGTCCAACGGAAGAAAGAACAGACACGTCTGAGGGCCGAACACTGTTCACTTCAGAGAGAAATAGAATAGAAGTCAGAGGCAAAGAATAGAGAAGAAGCTAAAGGACCTATGTGCTGTTTTATTAGAGGAATAAAGTCAAAATCCTGGACTAAAACTTTAAATGTCTTTGCAAACCTATAAACCAGTTTATATTTAACTTACCAGTGGAAGGAGGTGACGGAGAGGGAAACATCTGGGTGCAAGGTAGTCCAGTGACTGGAGACATGAGGAAACAAAGAAAATGGATCAAAAGGGTGAAATCAGACAGTGACTGAACAGCCGTGTGACCAGACAAAGCTATTTCACTTTTCTGCAAACAGTATTTTTAACCTTACATTCCATATGACCTTTTTTGTGTGCATAATAAAACGTTTCTCACTATTTTACCCCTTTGTTTGTCCATGGACTGTATACATGTAATATACGCACGCACATATTGCATAATATATTAGCAGAAAAGAGACAAAAAGAAACACAAACAACAAAACAGTATGAAAAAAACAAACATATCAACATACAGAAAAGGCATTATAAAGCATCCTCATATCAAACAAGAGAAGAATGAGGTTTTATGATACAAGTCTGCATTTTTTTGTTATGAGTGAGTAAATGAGGCATGTTGTAATATTTTCACAGCTAATAATATTGAACCACATCCAGCATCGTCCTCCATCAAACATGAAGTTTGTTTCAACAAAAGCAGTGTTGTAATGTAAAGTACTTTGTTACTGTACTTAAAGTATCTATATGTGAATTTTGTACTTGTTATTTATATTTCTACTTTTACTTCACTACATTTCCTCTAACTATCTTTTTTACTCGTTACTACTAAATAAATCAGAAGAAGATGAGTTGGTATTATGGTCTGTAAATATAGAGAGAGAGCTTTTCTAGTCTTGACTTAAGTACATTTTCTATCAGAAGATTACTTTTGATATTTAAGTACAGTAAATATCATTTACTTCAAGACTTTTACTTAGTAATATTATAAAAAGTGACTTCATTTTCTGGCAAGGTACTTTTACTCAAGTATCCCTTTTAAGGTCCTTTATACGAGACTGCACAAAAGTGAAGAAATATGAAATAAAATCAAAGAAAATCCACAAACAAACATTCAGTTAAAGACCTGTTGTCCATGTGAGGCTCAGCAGTGAGACGAAAACCAGCCGTGGAAACATCTTCTCTCTGATTTTGTCAGATTCTTTTTGCCTGACAGTCAGGCGTCTGTTGTCTTTATCATCAGTATCACGTTTACCTGTCGTACGTTCCATAAACATGCACAGAGGGGGAGGGACTGGTGTGTTTGTCCAAAGGACACGGCCGCAAAGGTTTTATAATTAAACAATGATACTGATAAAGACTGTGGGGAAACTTTATTGTAATAATGAGTGACAGTGAAATCCATAATTTACTTTCTATTATTTGGTTGTAATAAATAAGACCCTTAATAAATATGGTAATCTAACAGATGATAACAAAATATGACTGTTTGAGTTTAAAAAATAAACTTGTCACTTCACTGATTTGCTAATGTAAGTAACTTCTAATGGTTTTAACGTTGATCTACAAATAATAATTATCTGCTCTGTTGGTTTCACAAGCTACAACACTTTCAAAGTAAAAGCCCGTAAAGCTGCAGTAATAAATCTGCACCTCATTATCTCAGGACTAAAGATCGTAGATTAGCAAAGAAAGAAAAAAAAATCAGGAGAAGATAAGTTTGCTTTCATCTGCGCTGTTGAAGTAGTATTATTAGCATTAAGTAAACTAACGGTAAACTGTTACATAATCCTATTGTCTGATTCTGATCTATGTTCCATTTAAGTCTCTGGATTAAAATGAGTACTCTCTATAGTGTTTGTATATTTCTTAAAATAATACTCAATTAACGCTGCAACAGTCTGGATTTGTTGTTGATTCCAGCAAAGTTTTTAATATTTAAATATAATATTAATTTTTGAAAGTTATCCTTTCTCAGTAGCGGGGTCAGGATCTAATATTGACAAATTGCAATAAAATAAATATACATAGTACAAAGATTGAATTTTTATTATTTATTGATTTGAAAACATCAATAAATCGTTTCATATTTGACTGTTCTGTGTTCTATACCAATTATGACAATATTAATTCATACATGTTAGAAGCTATTTATAAGTTCTCGACCTTGCATTTTTATGGTCATATATTGAACATACATTTTAATAAAACATTTTTTTTAAAGTTTAGCCCAAATGTGCAGCCAGCAGCAATGAGGTACAGCCGATCCTGACCAGTGAAGGCCTCCTAATCTAAGATATGATAAATAAATCATATTATGTATATAGCTTTTGGAAGAAATTCTGCATGTTTACTGGGGCGACCTAATCCCTCATATAACAGTCCTTGACATGTTGAAGAAAATCACACATACTTAATGTATATATGTGTAACAGGCAGAGCAGCAAATGTGATTGTCCTGTAATAGTTAAAGTTACCTCTCTCTTTCTGTCTTTGGATACTAAAGAAAAATTGTGCTCTTTGTCGGCATGAGTTGAGTGGGTTTTGTGTTTCCTAACTGTGGGATATTTTTGTACAAGGGATGAGTCGATACAATACGGGCATTGGACAGATATAATAGTTAAATCCGATACTATGCAAAAATCCTATAAATCGCACGCTTCACTCTGCACTGTGACTGTAAACATCAGCATTTTAGCTGAGTCATGTTGTGGGCTGTTTATGTCTTCTTGTGGGAAGAATATTTGTGACACAGTTGGTGTGAAACATAGTTTTAAATGTCTAAAATGACAGCATCAGTCAGATATCGGTATCAGCAGATACATGTTTTTATATTTTTTCTCTCTCCTTGTTATTGTCCATATTATATCATGTCAACATTGCAGCTAAAGAAAAGAAAAGAAAAGTCTTTTTTTTCTTTCTTTTTCTTTTTTTTTTTTACATAATTTCACTTCAGTGTTATAAAACTTGACTTATTGCTAACCTGGTGACAGAGGTGAGGGTCTTCTCTTAACAAAGGCGAACCACAGTCATGCACATACACGCACGATTAAAAATGAAAAGACTCTACCTCGACTAAGACGACAAGACAAAAAAAAAATTGTATTGCACTTATGACTAGCACTTCATAGTTTGTTCTACTTGAAGCTCTTACTTACTTCTAGCTCTTATTTGTACCCAAATGTTTAAATGCACTTTTGTAAGTCGCTTTGGATAAAAGCGTCTGCTAAATGACATGTAATGTAATGTAAAAAGACTGAGGATTAATCAGTAGTTAAACGATCACGATCTCTCCTTTGTTTCCTTATTGCGCTGAGCAGATCCCGTGTGCTGCCTTGAACACCGTTACACGCACACAAAGAGTGCACTCCAGCCATGATTACAGTAATCCTCCTGATATGAGGCCATGCTGCATTTATAGTCCGTTATCTTCCCTCAAGGACATTAACTCTGCATGAACCTCCTCCTGAGGAACCACTTTTATCTCTCTCTCTCATACACACTAATCTTTGAACAGACTTTGACGATGAGATGAACATTTTGTCCTGTGATTGTACTGTTCAGGATGTGCAACGGCAGCCCGGCAATCTGTCTCATGATTTGGGCAAAAAACAATTAACTGAGACCTGAGACTCGGCACCAGGCAAGGATTTCAACAGCCTTATAGCCTTTTCACACCTGACCACCGGGCAAAAAATGTGAAGTTATGTTCATTATACTTCAGTTAGTTTACTGTATGAATTATTGTTTTCCAGAATGAGCATTTTAGATTCATATCAGATGCCAGAGGCCATTTTGGACCACCTGATTTTTACAGTGGCCCACAATGGACAAACTAAATATCTTTTGAATTTTGATGCTAACTAAAGGTTACATATTTGTGGCACTTTTCCACTCTACATTTGTAGCACAGCTTGGTTTGACTCTACTCTTTTATACACAACACAAACACACCAACTAGTGACGAGCAAATCAGTTGTTTTGAGTATAACTGAATCATTAGAATCAGTTCATTAAAAAGATTAGTTCAGTACTTCCTGCATGACCGGAGCACAGACTCCGTCTCACACAGTCACTGAACTGAAATATGGCTGAACGGGTTGTGGTTTGGCTTGCGATTGTCAGTTTTCAGCAGTGCTGTCACGAAATACACCAAGACTCGACTGTTAAATATTGAGATTTTAGACATTTACGTGCAAAATGTTGGAGATTAACGCATGTTTTCAGGGATTTTTAAGTCTTTTTAACTTTAATCTACAATTCGGCATTGTTCAGTTTGATTCTTCATGACTCTTCCAGTGATGACACTATAACCAATCAGTCAAGCCGAGTTGAGTCGTGCTAGAACTGTATAATGGAAAAACATCGAAAATGTTGCTAAATATTACACACCGAATCTTTAAGGTAAACTACTGCTGTTTTTAATGGCAATGACCACTCGCACCTTTGTTTGTCAGTTAATATCATCATTTCATCAATATCCCATCTTCATAAATATAAATACAACAGTTAAATTCTATATCAATAAGCACTTCACTTCACCTTTACTACAGTAATCCATCAACCTGGCAGGTGAGGACGCCAATTAAAGAGCATGAATATTGCACTGCTGATCCTTGAACTGGTCACAACAAAACAATACAATAAAAATTGATTATGTCTACAATAAGACATAAGATCAGTTGATTAGGTATTTTTGTGTTACTGAGCAATTGTTCAAGCATACCTAATAAAGTGGTCGGTAAATGTGGGCTATTCCTGCTCTCTGTTGTTTGTTTTAAAGTCAACATTTTTTTAATTAATATCAATATCACTTCATATCATATCACATATAGAAATGTGGCGACTGAATTTGTAGAGAAGAAGCTCAACATTGTGAGTCAGTGGTAACAAGATAAAAGGAGTTTTGACAAAAAAAAGCCAGTGTCAGTCCTTCGTTTCTCTTTTTACTTTACTGACTCAAGGGAAGTTGGAAGATTTCCCACCACCTGGAGCATTAATCGTCCACCAGATGGACGTCACTGATCTCTACTTTTCTGGAAGCTCAGAGCTCACAAACATGATTCAGCACCAGATGCACTCAGTCAATACTGACTCTGTCACTGAGCTGCTTCCTTTTTTTTTTAGTAAATGTCTTGATGAATTTACCATCACATTTGTCCTTTTTTTGGTTTGGATATCAGCTATATATTCGCTCAGGTAAAACACGTTGTCTTGATCTTGATGTTTAATCTGTTCTTTAAATAATTAGACCGATTAAATGTATATTAAGATCTAGAGAATTTACATTAAGTAGGGTGGATATTGGTGCAGTTTTAAAGTTGAACCTGAGAATTACCTTTTTGATTGCTTGTTTTTTTGTTTTGTTTTGTTTTTAATTGATCACAACTGTTATGATGAGTCATTAGTTTTTAAACCATGATTAACACTAAAAATATATTATCATCATCATAATGAGAAGATAAGTTTGCCTTACTTATCCTTCCTTGATCTGGACACACAGGTGGGTCATGGAAAATTAGCAGAATTCTATAAATTAAACAAAATTTATCAAATAACACGTACAAAAATTGAGTGAAAATGTCAGTTTTACCTATTCAGCAATAATATTAGGCGATCCAGAATAGAAAAATAATCAGAAATGTTATTTTATATTTATTTTAAATAAACATTTTGGGAAACACTGAAACTTCACTATGTTGAGTAGAGTGGAGAGTGCACTGCTGCCACCTGTGGTCAGTAATCGGACCTGCATCGAGCTGCCGGACACACATTGACAAACCTGAGACCCTTGAAATTCAAGATAAAAGCATAGATATTTTAAGCTTAGATATGACACTTGATTTTCTTAATAGAAATAAACTATTGACGATAAGCACCGTTTGAATAATTTTTCGTGCCATGATAAATTATAAAAATTATGCGAAACAACATTGTTGTGACTGCCTGTCGCGAGTGTAGCTTTATTTTGAAAGTCCTAAGCGGAACACATCGCACTCACTCTTTTGCTGTGTAGCTGGTCACACATCTGCGAGTTTGACAGCAATAACACACGAAACATCGGAGGACAAAAAAACGTGCTCTAGTTCTGAGAATTGGGACGAAACTGCCAATAAAAAGAGGTCGAATTGAATCACCCGAGTTTCTACAGACGTTTTTGCTCCTCCAGCCAAAACAAGGTGAGAAAAATGGAGCTGACGGAACCGTTATTTGCTCTATTATCGATGACGTTAGCCGTTAACAAGCCACATAGCTAATTGGTAATGTTTATTTTATATTTACTCCATGAAAGCTGACGGCTTGTTCATGACAAAAAGCTCAACTAGAGTCGTTTTTTCCACGTATTTCTGTCCCTATTGATGTACCAGCCCCTATGATGTCTTCAAGTGAGTCATACATATTCTTAAATTTGGGTGTTTAAGATGTTCTTTGTGACGTTTAAGTGCAAACTGGGCTTTTGCAGGTGCAACTAAAGATTATTGACAATATCTGTAAACACATTCAATAAATAACAATAGAGCTAGTGACTGGCTGACTGACTGTTGTAGTTCTAATGAGTCATGATTGGGTGCAGAGCCAGAAATGACTGAATAATTGTTTAGTTTTGACAGCTGTTGTCAAGCCTTTCAGAATTTGGGTTTTATGATGTCAATGATTAGATTGTAATCCATTCTACTTTTTCATCATTCAGTGCAGGTAGTTGGAAAAATATTCACTTAAATACAGTATTAATTTAAACATTTCTTTACACATGACATGGAAATGTTGCATTATTATGTGCTGTCACTGCGTCAAAGTTACAATATTATTAGATTTTACTGAGATTTTTATGTTCCTTTATTATAAACCTCATGCAAAACCAATTGAGATTCAAATCATGTAAATATTTATACATATAGATGTGTATATATTTATAGGAGATAAATAGGAGATAGGAAACAAATACTGCTGCACATCACTGCTTTGCAGTATTGCCCAACATTGTTACATCCAACTGGATTTAGAGATATTAAGTAGATTACTGTTACACAATAATAAAACTATATGACATGGTTCTTTACTTCCAAAGTCACATGATCTAACTGCTGCTTCCTTTATTTTTTTTAGGTTTAGAACCGAACAATGGGGCGCATCTTCTTGGATCATATTGGAGGAACTCGCCTCTTCTCTTGCGCCAACTGTGACACCATCCTAACCAACCGAGCTGAGCTCATCTCCACACGCTTCACTGGAGCAACTGGCCGAGCTTTCCTGTTCAACAAGGTACCAACCCACTAATAGCTCCCTAGCACATTTGTAGGTTATTCTGCATAATGATTAGTTATTCATTGCCAAATTGGTATATGTATTTAGATTTTTTTAGAATATAAATTCAAATAATAGTAAAATCCTGGATTTTTGTGCTCAGCAGAACAAATTGCTTTATTAAGTTCTTTTGAACCTATCAAGATTCAACCTTTACCAGTATAACCATATTAAATTATCATCAAATACCTTTGAAGATGACGGATTGGGTACTGTATGAGTTTTCCAACTCCAGAAGATGGTAGTAATCCATCATTATGGATTCAAGCTGCCATGAAACCCCAAAGAAGACGACGATGACGACGGAGATTCATCGGAACTCAAAACTAGGAGTGACGTCACCTACGAGATGACTGTTCCAGAGAAAAGTTGGAAAAAGGAACATAAATTAAAAACACCCGATACATTTTCTGTGCACACAAACAACAATAGCAACACATCCTCTGATAAAAATTAAACAGTACTATGTGTAAGGAGGGTTGCAGCAAGAAGACCTGGGTTCGAGCCCCGGTACCTCCCCGTGTGTGCGTGGGTTTCTCCAGGTGTTTCTCCAGGTTCTCCGGCTTCCTCCTACAGTCCAAAAACATGCAATATTAGTTAAATTGGACACCCTAAATTGACCATAGGTGTGAGTAAAAGGCGGTAGATGATGGATAGATGTGTAAGGAGAAGTGCTATTAATAGGAAAGTAGCAGTGTAGTGCTTGTACAAAATAAAATTTGTCAAAAAATTCTGACTATAAATGGAATGCACTAGTAAAAGAAGAAATATCTTTGGAATATTGTTGAAATTTTTGTCAAATGTATTAATTTTGCAACCCCATCTGCTCCATATCTATCAAAACATTTTCTGTAAGATGCTGGACTTTGCTTGGGCTTCCCATAAACCACAGATGGAAGATGTGGAACATGACAGTAACAGATACCTGATTGTTTACCCTCCAGGTTGTGAATCTGCAGCACAGCGAGGTCCAGGACAGAGTCATGCTGACAGGGAGACACATGGTGCGCGACGTCAGCTGCAAGAACTGCAACAGCAAACTGGGCTGGATGTACGAGTTTGCCACCGAGGAAAGTCAGCGCTACAAGGAGGGCCGCGTCATCCTGGAGAGGGCACTCGTGAGGGAGAGTGAAGGCTTCGAGCGCGTTCCTTCCGACAACTCCTGAGCTTGCACTACAGCATACGTTCTTCAGCTTTCCCTCCTGCAGCATGGAGGTGCAAAGACAGTCGTGTGCCATTTACGAGTAGAGCCACAGCTAAATAAAATAACAGACTCTATGTGGAATGTTAAAACAAGACATGGTGAAGATTTTCCCATAACCAGTAAAATACCGCTGGTTCTCTACCCATGTAAAACCGCCCACAATTTTAATGTGAGCCCAACGCTGTGGTGTTTTTTTTGTTTTTTTATGTGTTGGGTGGGATTTTGGTTACTGTCAGGATGAGAGGCTTTTTTGTTCTCGTGCCACACAAGTTCAGACAGTTTGTTTTGCAGGGATATAGCTAATAACAGCACACACTGAATGTACTGATGCTGAGGAGAAGTCATTCATTTGTTTAGAGAGTCCCCCAAGAAATTCCATTTCTGTCAACTGCTCAATATAATATGGTTGAAACTCTGTTTTTCATATGCAGTAAGTAAGTCAGTATTTTATTTATTAGCTTTACCACAATATAGGAACATGATCAATGTAAAACAAAATAAAAGAAATGAAACATTTAATTCTCTCACCATAATGTATCCATTGTATATCTATTCTCTATTTCCACCTCATGAAAATATGATCATATTTTAGAGGGATGCTGGAAAAAAGACAACTTATTCCACTCTCTGGATTTAATGATCATATTTCCATGTTCTGTTCAATTGTATGACTAATAACACACCTGGTGACCTGTTGTTAAATTATTTGACTGGACTCTGAAAAACATGTTTGTAAAATCAATAAATCCAAACAGTATTGGTGAAGTATTTATTTGTCCATTTTTATCATCTAATGCTGCAATATATATTTATATTTATATTTATAAAAATACATTTTTGCATTGGTTTGAAGCCCTTGGTCACATCACATGTCCTGTCTTTCTAGTGTCACATGCTGGTATAAGTCAAATGGTCTAACATGGCATTTTAAAATTATAAATACAAGTCACATGCATCCAACAAAAATGTGTATTTTGCTGAGCATAATAACAATGTGTCATTGAGTCTGTCATTACTGGGTCACATGGCAATCCGGTGAAAATCCATACTGTGTATACCTACAATATACAGGGATATCCTTTTCATGCATTTTCAAAACAGCACTGAATATCATTTCCTCTAAGGACATCCTTTGGGACACTGTCATGTAGGGACAGTAGGGAACTTCAACGGCCAGGCATGGGCAAAAACACATCTAAATGTAGTCAGTCATCATCTACACGCTATTTGAGCGTGATGAAAACCAGCGTACCTTTCATATCTTCGACTCGCATGGCATTGTGGGAGATTGAGGCGGTCCTGTCGCCTGGCTGACAGACATCTAAGCTAACTCCACCGCCGAACACGCTACGGTTGGCTGTGGCCCAGCTGTTATTACCGTTTGCGCTGCGTTGTTAGCATGTACCGTGGTGGGGAGCATGTCTCACCCCCGTGTCAACTCAACTAATTATGCGCGTATAGCTTTCGATGACATGTAGCAACGTCAGTAGAGGATAACCGACTTCCTCCCCACTCGGACGGACACAATCAGAGCAACAATGGCCGTCGGTGAGTTTTACCTGTGACTAAGAGCTAGCATGAGAGGTAACTGTTCGAGATCAGTCATACAGCAGGAGAAATTAAGTCATCCAATGGATTCGCGTCAGTGCGTCTTAATACTTGTGTATGTGGAATAATGGCGCATCGCGATAAAACTCATAGTAGGGTGAAGGAGATGACTTTCTTTTAGGACTGAACAATACATCTTGATTACAAAGGGTGTGTGTGCTATTTCCAACACACAGTTTTCCTTATTATTTCTTTGCACTAAATGAAAAGAGTTGATATTTTGAGTTGGGTGTCTTAAGTTAAGTCTCTAAATGTGTTTCTATTTCATATACGTGGAGAGAAAATGCTATTAAGTTTGCCAACATCACTCATTCACTCAATCCTCTTCTGTGCCAAGTGGCGCTTGAGGCATCAAGAAGTCCCTCCACCCGGTCTGCCACCACTCTCGGCGCTTTTTGCCTACATACAGTCCTGGTAATTTATGTTTAAGTGCCACTATCAAGGGGGAACCTGCATTTTGTCAGTCATTTCAGGACTTTCTGATTTACAGTGATCAATATGTAAGGAAACATGGTTCTTTTCTGGTGACATGGTTCAATGTACAAAAACATACATGAGTGACATTAAAGGTCTAGTGTGTAAGTAAGATTTTTCATTGGCATAAATAATGAAATAATCATACTTAACATATTTAAGTGTACATGCCCTAATTTTATGAATTGCTGTTTTTCCATTTATTTGGCGTAGCCAGTGGCAGTTTTTCTAATTGAAATCACTGTTGTGTCTCTTCAGAAAACGTGAGTATGGTGTTCAAGCTGTACTGCCTGTCTGTGATGACTCTGGTGGCAGCTACGTATACAGTAGCACTGCGGTACACAAGGACCATTTCATCAGGAGATCTCTACTTCTCCACAACTGCAGTGTGCATCACTGAGGTCATCAAGTTAATACTGAGTCTGGGGATGCTGGCAAAGTAAGTGGTTGTCAGTCACAGCTTATCTGAATTTAAGGAAATGTTCAGGTAGTAGGGCTGTCGCTTTTTATTCAAGATTATTTTGAACGTGCGATGTAAAGTGTACGCTAGCACTTTTCCATTATACAGTTCTAGTACTACTCAGCTGTTGATGTCACATTTTAGTGTAGGCTCAGCTCACCTGGAACCTTGCCAGAGCAAGTACCAGGTACTATCCCTAATGGAAAAGCAAAAAAACAAGTAGAGATGAGTCGAGTTGAACCAATGTTTGAAATGTATCTCATAAGTGTCTAGTTAAGTAGATTCCAGCAGAGGGAACTCATTAGGTTTCACACCATGTGACGGTGTCAGTCGAACAAATTACAGGTCATTATAAATTCTGTGGAGTTGTTGTGGAAGACAGTTGCTTCAGTGGATTTTGGGAGCAGTTGCTGTAATGATTAGCCTGTCTGTTCTTGTCCTGCACTTTAGAACAAATAAAACAACTTAGGTCAGAGGCCCTGAGCTGGTTCAAACATTGCAAACACATCAAACATGGTTGTCAGTAGTATGTTCATAAACCTATAACACCCTGTGGTTGACATCAGCCATAACAATCTAATCTCCCATTTTGAAGCCTAGTGTTAAGTGTTTGGTCCGGAAACCCTGTTGATGTTTAAGTTCACAGGCGTCACCTGCAACCAAATAAACAGTACCAGCTGTTAATCACACTGGTGACTATGTTGTGCTTTGTCCATTGTTCTTTGAAACTCATTGTCTGCCAGCTGTTTTCAGTGCAGAACTGCCAAGCGTTCTACAGAATTTTGATGACGCAACAAAATCATGTGTCCTATGACTATATAAACACCGAAACTACCAAAGGAAAGAGTAGACTCTCTTCGTTCATCAGACGTCATTGGCAGTATAGTGGGCAATGTTTTAATAACAGAGTGTAAATCAAATAGGAAGTAGACTTGCATTGAAACTCAGATCCTCTCTAATTGAAGGAAACTCACAGACGGCACTTCACAAATATTCTAGGAGAGGAATTAATGTCATGTAAAGTGTGTAAAAACTATAAACACTTCCTCAGCTTCATGAGTCTGTTCTCATGTCTTTCCTTCCAGAGAAACAGGAAGCCCCAGCAGACTGAAGAACGCCATAGTGGAGCATTTGTTTTTAAGCCCGAAAGAGCTGCTAAAGCTGAGTGTGCCCTCAGTCGTGTACGCAATTCAGAACAACATGGCCTTTGTTGCCTTGAGTAACCTTGATGCGGCAGTTTATCAGGTATGGATTTTACTACTGCTTTTTTTTCCTATTCTGTCATATGTAATCGGAGTGCAACAAGAGAGTTTGTGCTACAGGGAGACTCTTGGAACTGCATGTGATTTTAATGCCTGCTGTAAATGTCTCCGACAGACGTCTTGCACTAAATGAGATGACGTGATGACGCATAATGCGACGGAATTCTTTCATCATTAATTAAACTGCTGATTTTCATGATTTCCTGTCTTGAGCTGTGGCAGTGTGAAGCAGAGTGTTTACTTGCCCGTGTTTTCCGCTTTAGGTGACCTATCAGCTGAAGATCCCCTGCACGGCCTTGTGTACAGTCCTCATGTTGAATCGTTCTCTAAGCCGAGTGCAGTGGGTCACCATTTTCATACTGTGCTCTGGCGTCACACTGGTTCAGTGGAAGCCTGTAGAAGCTACTAAAGTCCAGGTAGGGAGAGTAATGTCAAATTCCTAATGACTCTGTGAAACACCATCTGTGATTTGGATTTTTACTGCATCTGTATTTCGTTGGACTACAGGTTTTGGCTCATGTGACTCATTTTTTTTTCCACAGATTGATCAGAATCCTTTTATTGGCTTCATTGCCATTGCTGTTGCTGTCATTTGCTCTGGATTTGCAGGTAAAGATTAAGGCCTCAATTATCCTTAAATGACAAATAATCTGTAAATACAGCGTCTAAAGGTCTTAAAATAGCACAGACACAATAAACTAGATTACTAACTCTACTTTAGAGCTTTGGAACATTGGCATCATTTAGCATCTTTATTATGAGAGCGCACACAGAATATAAAAAGCTTAGGGACAGGAATGTAGAGCGTAAAAAACAGAATCTGAAGGGTTAGCAAAATAATGTGTGTAATTACGACTGTCTAAGTTGTGACTGAGCACAGAAATACGGGTCGCTCTGATGTCTTGCTCTGCTCGTTTCATGTTAGCTGGCATCTTAAGCTGTTTTAATCTTGCTTTAATGTATATTTTTTGAAACCAGAAGACATGTAATGGATTAAGGCTCAACAAGACAATTGCTCCATGTATGGAATGGATGGCACTGTATTGGAATTAGGGTCATGATGTTAGTGGCTATCATGGAGATGTAGGATCTGTCATGTTTAAATTTAATTTTAATCCACACCTAATGTAGTAATGTTCTTATGTATGGTCTGTTTTAGGCGTATACTTTGAGAAGGTGTTGAAGAGCTCGGACACGTCTCTGTGGGTGAGGAACATACAGATGTACCTGTCTGGAATCATTGTCACACTGATTGGTGTTTACATGAATGATGGGGACAAAATCCTGGAGAAAGGCTTCTTTTTTGGTTATACACCCTGGGTGTGCTTTGTAATCTGTAAGTACAGTAGAAGCTGAATGTTTTTGGTTTTGTTTTTAACTAAGATTTACCTTTAAAACTGTTGTTTATTCAGAGAACATAAGTCATTGTCGTCACTTTGTGCCAACAGTCCTGGCCAGTGTGGGCGGTCTGTACACATCAGTGGTGGTGAAGTACACGGACAACATCATGAAGGGCTTCTCTGCCGCGGCAGCCATTGTCCTCTCAACTGTGGCGTCAGTCATCTTGTTTGGACTACAGATAAGTAAGTTTAGTTTACACCACCACGTTGCCGGAATATTGGCAATGGAGAATGTTGCCGTCCACCTGATCATAAAATGTGGGTTGTCTTGTGTCGGGCTACTTTGAAGGATTATTTTCGTAATGGATGATTCTGTCCTTTATTTTCTCGATTAATCGATTAGTTAGGCTAATAAAGAGGCAAAAGTTGCACCTGGTGATGGTTTCTGCTGCTGTAGCTCATCTACTTTCAACAAGTTTCAACAACATTTTTTGTTCAGTGATGCACTTAACCTTGTTATAATGAGCAGTTATTTGAGTTATTGTTGTCTTCCTATCATTTTGCATGGGCATAGATGGACGCACAAGGAAAACTTTGAAATTAACTAACATCATTTTTTCTCCCCCCTTCAGCCATCACATTTTCCTCTGGTGCCCTGCTCGTGTGTGTTTCCATCTACCTATATGGACTTCCAAAGCAGGACACGTCCAAATTTAAGACACCACAAGATATAGAATCCAAACAAACTGATGAACGTGTGAGTCACTGACCTGCAGCAGAGACGCTTTGCTGGCTGGTGGACCAGGTTGCTTTAGGGTCACATTTCTGGAGAAACAAACAAAAGGAGCTCCTGCACTTAAGATATCAGAGAGCCAGTCCACCTTTTTTATTTTTTTATTTCAAATGAACGAACACAGCAATTGTGCAGAATTGCTCTTCTAATCCAGCCCACTTCCACCCGCATAGATTGAATTTGGATCTTGTCCAGGAATCTTAATGTTTTTATTGATGGTTTTGGATAATCTTTTATTTAACACACTTTTTTTTCTTTTCTTTTTTTTTAAAATGTCCCTCAATTAAGCAAGTCCTGTCTCATTATCGGAGCCACATGTTGTGATGGGAATTTGTTACTTTTACTTCAAAGTATTTTAAAAAGGTGGATAAGTACACAACTCCTTCTCAGGAGTGTTTTCTTCTGTTACAAGGTGGTTACAAAGTTTTATTTTACTGTTTTTAGGCTCATGCCGCACAGTGCTTTTAATAAATGTGTCCAAATCACAGAATGATGAGATACTTGGAAACGATGAAGACTGCATATGTTATGTTATCGAAGTGTCTTTTGTATCAGACCTGTGTTGACTTCTGCTCTGGAGATTACTTTGAATTTTTTTTAATTAAATTGAAATGAGTTCATGTTGAAATAAAAGATTTGTGAATTTCTGTCCAACACATTGATATTTTTTTAAGAGACAGAAGGCGGTGGATTTCTCCGCACAGGAGCAAAGCCACGTCTAGTAAATGAAGACCGGTGTCTCTTTTCCAAAGCCACATACATTAGGGCAACGTGAATGTAGGTTCTCTCAACCTGCAGCACAACGAGGTCCATAACTTAAGTGGACATTTCTTGTTGCTGTGAAAAGGGGATGCTCAATCAATATACAGTGTTTTTTCATTATTGTCATGCTAGTTTAATGGTTTAGACTAGAAGTACACACTTTTACACTGTTTAGCATTACAGATAATATGGATTTTGTTTCGAATCAAAGTGGATTGGCTAAAATGAATGTTGTCCAATAATCACAACAGTCAAGACCATGTTTTTAGCTTTGTCTTGGACACTTATATATTATATATTGGACTTAAGGACTTAACTTAATTTTGTATTGTTTCAACAGTTACTGCATTCTCTATTTTATAGTTAACTGGTTCTTTCCTACAAGGCCTTTTTAAAATGTTGAAAAGCTACATGCTGCACATACTCGGTTCAATTTCATTATTTTATTTTTTATTTAAAAATGTCAGGCTGTTATTTACAGTTATTTGGTTACCTGTACCAGTGAATTGACATGATAATTGCGTTACAAACTTTCACAGAGCTTCACATTTTCTCCACCGGGGTTATGCCAAGGATCATCATCCCGCTGGCCAGGACTGAGCAGGAAGCGCCAAACAATCTTAACCTCGCCTGTTGACATTGAACAAATATCATAAAAGAAACAAAACACGACATTAAAAATGTGAGTGACAGGACGATCTCTGGACCATTATAGTGTCACAACAAGTGTCTGGCTCAAACCTGGAGTGGAACCCTAATAAATGTTAGTGGTAAAATCCTGTTTGTCTTACTATTTCATATAGATAAAGATCTGCTGTGAAAA
>NW_025320780.1:0-135380 GCF_019176455.1 Solea senegalensis
TGGGCTGAGAGCCATCAGATGGCCATCAGATGGCTGCAAAGTTCAAATGTCCATCTGAAGATATATGTGAACCATTTTCAATAGGCTTTATTTGATATATTTTCAAAGCATTCAATTTCTTATATAATTTCATAATAAAGATCTTAACTTTTTATCAAAGCTTAACATGTTCTACAAACTGACTTTAAAAAATCCTAATATTATAATAGTTGAATGGGAGCCTGTGGAAGGGTGGGTGAATTGGGTGAAACCATGTATGTATCTCATGTGAGATTATATTCAGAAGATGTTGATTTTGAGTCAAAGCAAATATTTAACATTTTGTAAATACTCATCCTAACTTATATGTTGGCTAGGGGTCACGCTAGCTGTCAATCACTTTGACAAACAGGGTTGTAAAGATTTGTCATAGTCTATTTTTATCAGTCATATTAATTTTAAGGATAATGAAACATTTTATACAGCCCCATTTGATAAAACACAGAACTCTTCAAAACACCAACAGGGTCATATTTAATTGTACAGGATTACAGCTGCCGACATTGGTGGCCTAAAAGTGGTTATTGAAGGTGTTTGTATGTGTGAATTATGTCTCCATTTCAGATATTCCCTTGTGATTGAAGTAAATCTACCAGTGGTGGAGAATTCTCGGTTAATGCGGCCCCGGATTTTGGCTGAAAAGAACCATTTCTGCACAGTAAATGTCAAGCTCCAGCCAGCAGCTGGTTAGCATACTGTAGCTTTGTTCAAATAAATGTGGGAAAACTGTTTGCCTAGCACCGTAACTTTCATGAGTCTCCACTGGTTGCCTAGTAACTGCTTTTATATAGCAGATATAGTATGATAAGTAATCTGCTATGAAATAGTGTGTCTTTGTTTATTCACTTCATTCAATTCACTAACAAGATGTAACATAACCTGCACAGAACAAGCAAGGGAGAGCAAATTACGTGATCCCTGGGAAATGCAAATATCTTCTTCTGGCTTATCCAAATAAATTACAAAGACTGGCTTACGCAAGATCCGATTCCAAGGACAATCACTTGGCTAGTTGCAGACAGCTGCTAATCAATAAGAGTGCAAAAGCAACTCTTACAAATTGTCCATTGTCCAGCTTGCTTCTAGATTATTTATTTATTTACTGATACCTGTGGATGAATGGTTTGTTCTTGTGTTTGTATACTCCAAAAATCACTAAATATACATGTAAAAATATATACATAGATGTTTTAAAGTTAGTGTTTTTGTTGGATTAATGAGGTCAGAGCTGTTCTTTTTGTTGGCATAGTAATACTTGTCAAAGTAAGATGATCCTGTTGTAGAACTTTCTAGCAGGCAAAGCTATTTATCTTTCATTCTATTTATCTGTTTATTGTTGTAATTTGTATCAAGGACCGTTGCCTTTAAAGTGCCTTTAAGGTTAATTGTCAAAGCCATGTTTTGTTATATATTAACCTTCGTATGTGCCTTTGAAAATCTATCTATCATCAGAACCTGTACGACTTGTCGGTTTTACAACCTAACCAACTAACTCTAGTTAGTAACGAACAAACTACTAACTGTCTAATTAACAAACTGCTGTCTAACTAACAAACTGCTGTTTAACTGTGTATGTGGAATAAACCTTCAGAAAGACAGTCGAGTTGTACCCGCCATACTTGTTCTGGTTACCCTTTCCAGAAGGGAGTATTGGGCTGAAAGGATCAGCCAGTAAAAATCTGGACATCCTATTCTAAGGTCTCAAGAAATTATACCAATATCACACAATTTCTACCATTACCACTATCAGTCCAATATCGATAAGATGGATGTCATTGACATCCCAATCGACACATGACGGTGGTGGTCTCTCCTTTCAAAATTTTGCCTTTGCCTAGTTTATGGATCATATTGGATTTTATTCTTTTCTTTCAAGAAAAGTTGGTATGAAAACTGAAATGAATCAATATTGAATCGAATCGGAACCTTGTGAATCAGCTATAAGAACTATTTATTTTGCTTAAGAGCACTGCTGGAGCTGTGGTAGTGTTGGCGTGGTTGTTTGCCAAACAGTGAGTTTGAGCCAGGGTTATTACCAACTACAACAATGACAAAGAACACATGTTGTAGTTCTACATTGTGTGTTTGTAGAAAGAAATATGGTTCCTGCATTTGCACATAAAAAGTTTGTGGAACACCTTTTCCTGACACTGTAACACCCCCAGGGCAGGCACGCGGTGTTGTGAGTCTGATTCCTTGAATTTGTTTCGCTCAATTTAGTCACTTGCACCGTCACATGTTGCTCATGACTGTGAGCCCAGGGCGTTGTTTTAGCTTCTCAAAATTAGCTTTCCTGTGAGTCAGCATTGACAGCAATTGGAGTAGAACAAAGTAAGACAATACAAGGAGAGTGTGTTTATGTTGTTAGGAGGAAGAGAGGTGCTAAGACCTTCATATGCAAAGCTCAACGGTCATCACACAGTTTTCTTTTTTGTTTGTTAGTTACCTTCCTTACTGATTGCAGTTTGATTGAACAGCTTCTCTTTGATAGTATTGTTGGGCCTTTTAATGAGAATTAACATTAAATCTTGAATATATATATATATAGTCTGAGGACATTTTATACTGATTTTGGTGATGGTCTGACATTTACTCTCACTTCACCATGAGGTTAAGTGGTGTGGTTTTGAGTGAGACGCTCAAGCAGCTAGTGTTACCAGAAAATATTCCACAGAGGAAAATTGTTGATTATTGGATCATTACATTACATTACATGACATGTCATTTAGCAGACGCTTTTATCCAAACTTACAATGGAATTGAGTACAATCAGCCAGGGGTGAAGTCGACCCAAACATAATGCTGTGTTAGAAATGTCATGTGCAGCCACCCGTCACTCTATTTCTTGTCATATGACAAGCAGTGACCAGCACGTTAGCGGTCTGCTGGCCACAGAGCCACACAGGGATGTTACAGTCTGCCTTTAAAAATGTTATTTCTTAAAGGTTGGTTAGGTGTGTCATCATACATCCCAGAGGCCAAGGCCCTTTGTTTAAATCTTGGCTTACACAGCACCTCAGAAACTAGTGTAAACACACTAAGATTATCTGGCCCATATCTCCGCTTAAGACAGTTTACCCCAGTATCCGCTGTGTGACACACGCACATACTGGACATATATAGACAAACCCACCCCCAACAATAGCTACATCTCTGGTCCAAGGCCACGCCCTCATTCAGTAATATTGGTTGTGCAGGGTTTAGCAGATGGGGGAGGTCAGAGACAGCTGGCATTCTCCAGATGATTTGTGTTTGTACATGTGCTGCTTTTCAAAGAAAGAAATCTCCAGTGATGCTGCATAAAAGACTGCGTGTCAGCCTCAGCCAAAACATTTTCTACACCAACCTTTCAGGCTTTGCAAGATACTGTTATAGTACTGTAGATACTGTTCTATAGTTGCTATCTTTGCAAGATACTGTTATAGTACTGTAGATACTGTTCTATAGTTGCTATCTTTGCAAGATACTGTTATAGTACTGTAGATACTGTTCTATAGTTGCTATAAATCGAATGGCTTTGGTTTTTAATTGTCAGGATACTGTTACTTAACGCTAGATGTTGCACATGTATGCACAGATATATCCTAAGTCATAATTAGTGTAGGGAAGTTAGAACTTCCCTAACTATAACTAGAAATTCAGCAGTTTCCAATTATCTAAGCACAGCTTAAGTGACATGTCCTTGAAAGGGAAAATGACATTTTGTGTATTTATTTGAATGGAGCAACAATATAGGCTTCATTTTTATTGGTAAATCAGCTGATATTTTGATATTTTTAACAGTAAGTGGCCTATACTGTTCATATTGACTTGGAGACATGTGGATGCACCACTAGACCAACTCCTCTGCACCCAGCTGACCATTGTCAGAAATGAATCTGCCTCAGTTCTGACAATCAGCACATTTACATTACGTTAGAAAAATACAAATTATTGTGTTAGTCTGACTTAAGTAGGACTTTAGTAATACACATAAAGGTGTTAGTCTGACTAAAATTGTACTAAATTGAATTACTGAAAGTCTTGATGAACACACTCGGATAACACAAAAGAGAGTCAAATTACTATTGCATGTACACCATCAGCTGGAGTTAGAAATCCAGAAATAGACAGATAATAGATTTTAAGGTCTGCCAGCAAAACTTATTTAGTATTTTTAAGTTAATGGATAGTCGGAAGTCCCATGGTGCTCACCATTCTAACAACTAGATGCAAACTAAACTAGAAATCACCTTATACTAACAAGCTGAAAGGGGGCATATTGCCACCTGGTGTAGTGGAGGTGGAGACACTTCAGTCACTGAATCAATTACTCATAAGGGCTTGCATACTGGAATAAGGACCGTTGTCCAGTTAAATGTGTATGGAAAAGTTCTGACTGAGGTTTACTACATGTGTCTCTCTTTAACCAAAAGGTCAGAAACAAACACACCTTTAACAAGTAGCCTATGTTCCTATACTTGAAGCTGAAAAACACTTACTCAGGCATTCTCCCAACATGCTGCACATGCACCCTCCGAAGGTGACAGGAAATCGTTTGTTATGAAGCTAAATTTAGCACTGTGGTTGCATTCCATTGTTGATACTTGTTTGTGGCACTACCCAGAACTAATTCTCTCTCTCTCTCTCTTTTGTCAACACCAGGTATTAAATGAAGAGTGTGATCAGAACTGGTACAAGGCAGAGCATAATGGAAAAGATGGCTTCATTCCCAAGAATTACATAGAGATGAAAGCCCATCCGTAAGTATTATGAACACGGGTTCCTATATTCAGTATTTGTGAAAGTGCAGGACTGAAAGCTTTTTTGCAAGATGTTCTGCCATGTATTACCAATTTTCTATAATGAAGGGAAACAAAAAGATATTTTTGTATTTTTTTTGAACGGGTTCGTTTTCACTGAAAGCCTTGTTGACTTTGCTATGTATACTCAATAAATCCTGGGATTGACTGATCACAGAAGCTGTTGGATCCTTCATTGCTCAGAAATGGAAGGACAAATTGGTCATGCAGAGTTTGAAGGTTTCCAGAAGAACCAGTCCAGCTGACGTAATCAGTCTTAAATTACAGCACCGAGTTTATTTAGTGACCGATGACATGCGACTTTTGTTATTTTAACTAGGATGCCCAGAATAAGCTTCTCAACAGACATTGCATCTGAACGTTTTCTACTTTGTGAACCGTGCGTCTTTCCAACATCAGTCACTCACTACTGCCCTTAAATATAATTTCACTTTCACTAGCTTATGCAAAAGGATGCTGCACTACAGAATATCAACACCATAACAGTATTGTACTGTATCGAAAAAAAGTATCCCTCTGGAGGCAAAAGTAATATTGAGGCTAGTAAGGTGAGGTGGCTACAAACAGGTTGGAGTATGACTGAAAACAATAAGTGCCCACAGTGCATTACCGTTAACACACACAAATCAATCAGCTCTGATAGTATTGTTTGACAGAGCCTGTTGATACTCGGACACAGCATACACATAATGTTATATAATTTCTGTTCATGAAGACCAAACTGAGGCAGAGTAGTAACATCACCAACAACTAAAATCACCAATTCCAGCTCTTAAAACACTAGGTTAGTTGTTATTGGCTCCTAAATACAAATACAGATAGTACACACAGCTCTAGTAGTGAATGCAAGTGGAAAAGTTATACTCATACATGTTATACAATATATCACTTTATCACTTTTCTGCAACTCATGGTTTCTCTTTGCTATAAAAACAAATCAATTTCTCAACTCAAGCTAAACTGCTTTCTACCACTGTCCCATTCACAATTACATTTGACTGTATGCAGTACCTTGTGTGTGTGTTTTAAACCACTTTAGACAACGCCTTGCAGAACCCTCAGAGAACATTACCTCTGGACCTGTGCTCAGTGCCAGATTAGCTCTCTCTCTATTAATGTGCTTGAGGCCTCCTGCTCTTAATTGAATATTGACCCTGACTGCATCATTGCAGTGGAGCTATCAGATGTGGGGGTTTTTTTTTACGGGGGAGAGGGGGGGTCTTTGTACTCTGCCATTTTTAGCTTTTCGACTGCTGTTGTGGTGATTTTGTTTTTGTTTTTTTCATGTCCTTAGTACTAATGTGGCAATAACACTCAAGTGTTTTGGTTATGTGGAATCGATATTCACCTAGGCTTCATGGAACTCTCATAGGTTCTCTGGAGTGTAACAGCTTTTATACATCCTTTTCTCAGCACATGCACATTGAGTGCAGTTTTTTCTTTAGATGAATGTACATACAGAAGAGTATTGCTTACACTTTGATACACTCAACCACCTGGCTCTCATCAGACTCAGTGAGGGATTTGTGTTTGCTTTTATCACTTGGCTGTCTCACGTAGAAGGTGAGAGTCACCATTTAAATTGATTGTTTCTTTAATACCACTTTCTCATTAAGGATATGGGATTAATTTTCCTGCCTCACTCATTGCACCCATGATGTAGGGCAGGAATGGCTGTGCCATGTAGCAGGTTGTGCATAGGCAGGAGTTGAAATTACTCCATGAGATAACAAAAGACCTGTTAAAGGACTTTATTTACAGGTGTAATAATTACCTGACACAAATTGGTTTTTAAGTAAAAGATAAAAATAGATCAATTGAAAGCTGATCTTTTAATGTTAAGAATCAGTTTAATAATGCTGCTGTCTTGAAACTCTCATGGAAGACATGGAAGTTCTGAAATAATTAATCATTCTAAAATGGAAAGGACAAATAGGATTCTCTGGGCTGATGTGTTAATAAGCAGTGATATATTTTAATTTGTTATTATAAATCTCCAGAAGAAAATTTCTTCCCTGAATCCTATCTCGGCCCATTTATTGAATCATTCTTTAAGGAGATATGCTCACCCCAGCTTTCTTCATATGCTTGGTTGTTATGCATTTACTCTCCATTGCAGCACTGTGCCATGTTTAAGGTTTTGAAACACATATGCATAGCTAAAATAACACTTATTAAAACTAACGTAGCAACTGATTCTAAGTATATAAAAACGTTCCGTTTTGGATTGAAAAAAATAACAACTATTGAGCAGGACTGCTGATGCAAAGTGTCTGCTTTTCATGAGACTTCCTCAATTGCCCGTTTTGCAGTCAAATAGCATGCAGGTTATATTCCCACCAAGGCCACATCCATTTCAGTGCTCAGTGATGGTGTCTAATGTCTCACAGTGCCTTTCCTGGTGGACTCGGTTTGAAAGCTACTTGCTGGTTTTGAATAAATGATCCTCTTGTCAGCCCACCTTTCAATATGCTGTGAGTCAGAGTTGTGATGTGTAGGTTTGAAGGCAATTTTTACTTAAACTGCCCAGAACAGAAATTTACTAGAATCACTGTTGATGGGGCAATGGTGTGGTGGGAGGAGATTGCCCTATTCACCCATATATTGTGAAAATTAAGTGTTACCCAAACACACTAGGCCCCCCCCCACAACCCATTAGACAGACACACAGCTGTGCTGTACAGCAGGACACAAGGACACAGTACAGCCTGACTCCAAGTCCTTTCTGTTTGTACACAGAAACTTTCCTCTGAACCAACAGCAACAAACTGAACTGTGTCTGTGTGACCGCTGAATGAGAGTGATACAGCAGTATGAAAGCTTTTAGTGTTTCACCTGCGTGCGTGCATGTATGTATGTATGTATGTGTGTGATGGCTCTGTTTCCTCTCCTCCATTACTTGTTCTGTTATCACTTTGATCAAAGGGGGAAAACAGACTCTGTGTGCAGGTTTGCTGTGTTGCCAGACAGATACTAAACGGATTACGGATTTGCCCTTTTATTATTGATTATTCATTTTATAAATGTGTAAAGGAGCCAAGATGTCATCTTTTGGCTAACTGCAACTTTTTATTTTTAATTATTTACACAAGTAAAGAGCTTTCACTGGTTTTGCCTCCCATTTGTCTCCTTCTGACTGTCTTTATCAGAACTTTTTCACTCTAAACTACAAGAAGCATACGCAGATAAAAATATGTGTGCCATTAAAGGTCATAAGTTATGAAACACTGATGCTCTTAAGTTCACATTAGTAGAGGTATAAAAAGAGAATATATTTTGCCACTATTAATAGATAGACATTTTCTACTTCCTTGTATATGGAGGGCAGCGCAACTTCTCGGGACTGTCCCAAACTTTTTCCTGACTCTGGTGTATACATGATCCTAAAGTCTAGCGTAAATGCTGAATTACATTTACTCTAGAGCATATTTTAACTCATTAAATATTAAATTGAGAAGTGCCAGGAAGTGTAAGATGTGATGGGTGTGATGTTTACACTTTGTGCATTTTTGTTTTCTTTCAAATGCCCACAGACCTTCACTTTGACGTAGCTGCTCATATCTGTGAGTGTATGTGGTTGTGGTGTTAGCTGTAACATAATTAGAACCGCAGTCTATTTTACTTATTTATATAGCTTTTCTTAAGTGTGACAAAGGATTTTCTCTGGTGGGAGCATCACCATCTACAATAATGTGATACCGATGCTGTAGACTCTATAGATCAGCTCGTAATTCATGTTTTAGTATTGCACATGATACCTTTTTTATTGTGGGGAAAAAAGGATAATTTTGACTGAAATCAATGTCTAACTTCTTAAATGACTTTAGAAGTGGAATTTCTAATATTAAAAGACTGGTTGAATGACCTATGTTCTCTCACACACCTGTACTTGTTGTGTTCGTCCTGTAGGTGGTTCTTCGGGAAGATTCCCCGGGCCAAAGCAGAGGAGATGCTAAACAAACAGCGGCACGATGGGGCCTTCCTCATCAGAGAGAGTGAGAGTGCGCCTGGAGATTTCTCCCTCTCTGTGAAGTAAGCAGCTCCCAATATCGCACTTAAATTTTCTATAAGTTCAGTTCACATCGCACTTAACACAACACAGTTTCCTCATATCTGATCTGGTTAATATGTTTCCATACTTGGTGCGATTGACTCATAAGCATAACCACTTCCTTGTTTTTGGGAAGTCTCAGTGCTGCTGTAACACTCGCTTGTTTCATTTCCTCTTATTTGTGCTTCCATTCTGATTTACAGTTTGCAGCAGATTTCATGTGAAGTTGTCGTTAAGAAATGGATCACAGTTATTGTCTGGCCCATCCTGATTACTCTTGTGAGCAGTGTTAATGTCGTTAACAAAAACTGCGATGTTTCAGAAGACAAAATTCTTTGTAAACCACACAGAGACAAACTCAAAGGGAAAAGTCTTCCAGGAATCCAAAGACTCAGTAAAGACACACGCTAATGCTATTTTATCAGCTTGTTGAGTTGTTGCTAAATTTAAAATGTAGTTCAAACTGAAACAAACCACCAACCGCTGATAATTATGGATTTTTAAACCTGTTGAAGATAATAACTCAAAGTGTAATGTTTCATTGTCTTCAAATTGGAGCAAACATGTCATTAAGAAAAATTGTGTTTGAAAGACAAATAAAAATGTTTCATATCAAAACAGTTATATTTTTGTTCAAACCTTAATACCATTTATTGTAATAGATAGGATAATAGAAAAAATTTAAATAATACAAACAAGTCGACTAAATCTACTGTAGATTTTAGTTACATAAAATATGATGATATTTAGTCAACTAAAACATCTCAGATGACTTTGTATATGACTAATACTTAATGGTATTTTTGTCTTAAGACTATAACTAAATTAGAATTTGCTGAAAAATTGAACACTGCTTGTGAGTCGTGTGTTACCGGCACAACTGAGTCATTTGACAAACATTTTTGATAAGAGCAGTCGATGTGTGACTATTACATGCACAGCCTTCCAAACAACTGTGAAATAGTGTTTTTTGAATACTGCTGAAAATACCACCGCTTATAGTTTCCTTTCCATGACCTTCTGCAGGTTTGGAAATGACGTCCAGCACTTCAAGGTTCTTCGTGATGGGGCTGGAAAGTATTTCCTATGGGTGGTGAAGTTTAACTCACTCAACGAGCTGGTGGAATACCACCGCACCTCCTCGGTCTCTCGCAATCAGCAGATCTTTCTGAGAGAAATAGAGCAGGTCCACCAGGTAAGATGTGTTTATTTATCTGTTCTATGTTTGTGGACATAGAAATAGAAGGGTCAGCTTTAGTGTGTAGAGATGAACACATGCTTATTTTCCTTCATCTCCGGTCTACCCCATTAGTGGTGAAGTGAAGTTCTTATTGCAGCAGAAACAGAAAGCGTGATGGTTGACAGCCTTACCACGGCACAGATACCGTCGACACCACACAAATGCATCGTGCTGTTTGTAGAAAAGTAGACAAATTAAGTGCACTATGGTTTCTGGCCATTTGTCTCATTTTAAACTGAATATAATGGACAAATGCTGCCACAAAAGATTCTTTGCTTTTCTCTCAACACTTTTTTTTAATTGATTTTTCAACTATAAACATACACTCAAACCCCCCACAACAGTATGTAGCTATATACACACATTTGACTATTTTACAATTATTGATAGCAGATTTAAGTTAAATAATGATTATTTTGGTATTTAATATAATCTGTTTAATCTGATTTTTTTTTTTTCATTTTCAAGGCTGTGTATTGTAGTATCAGGTCTGGCCTAATGTCAGTGAAAACATTTAACTGATTATCTTATCTTAACAGCTGAATTATTTACTCTCCAGCAAAAAAGAATAACTAACTAATGGCTGGTGGTGGAATGTAAGGGGGAAAGCCTGTCCCCTATAAGGAGGTTACACTGGGGGCACTTGAAGCGTACCGTATGCTACAGTTGTTTTTATCATCAGCTTCAGCCACTGAGAAAAAAATGTGACAGCATGTTTGCTTCTAGTCACTCGTCCATTTTCACTACTTTTTGTCACAGAGCAGAGAAAAATTACTTGTATGTTTTCAAATTCTGATAATTCAGTACTCATGCTTGTATCGACATGAAATGCTCACATTCAATCAGTCTTTTCCAGTCATTTCTTGCCTCTCTCCATTAGCCATTCATATGTTCTGCTTCATGACGTGATACTGCCCCCAGCACTTCCTGTACTGTACTGCAGTTACAAATGAACATGTGGTTTTATTCAGTTAATGACAATACAAATTTCTAGGAATGGGCATTCTTACACTATTCGAAAGTCTTATCTAATTAGTCGAAGAATCGTCAAAAAATCAGGCCAAGGCAACACTCTGTGAAAAGCAGGGAAATCTATTTCAATTTAATAATCATGGCCCATTCCTACAAATGTCCAAATGTTTCAATTATGCTCAGTCTTGTTTTCATCAACCTGTCCTGCCTTCTCTTCCCGTTTGTGTGCACAGCATCCCACATATGTGCAGGCACTCTTCGACTTCGACCCCCAGGAGGAGGGAGAGCTGGGTTTCCGACGCGGCGACTTCATCCAAGTCCTGGACAACTCTGACCCTAACTGGTGGAAAGGAGGCTGCCACGGCCAAACGGGCATGTTCCCCCGTAACTACGTCACCCCTGTCAATCGGAACATGTAAAACAGTCAGACCATGTAAACAAGAACAACAACCACAACACGGCAACCATCACCACCACCACCACCACCATCATCATCTTCATCATCATCTTTGATCTTCATCAGCCCCCACCTGACCCATTTAAGCCCCTCCCCATCCACCACTCTTGGCCATTCCACAGTAACAGGAGCAGACAGGAAGAACGCAAACAACTGAAAGAGAGATGAGACAGGGTAGGTGCTGTTGTAGGCGTCTCTGTGTGGGTGGCAGCTGAGCACAATCAACTTTAACTTGTGCTAAGAATGTTCACCACCCCAGTGATCGCCACGGTGACGATTCAACTGTCTTTGAGGGAAATCAGAATGCAGAGAAACTAAAGCGTAGTGCACCAACCATCAAGATAAATGATTCTACCACTCCCGCAGCTGCTTCTGTCTTCTCCTAAACTTCCTAACATTCTGCCTTTCTTTTTGTCTCCCTTCTTTTGCCGCATGTTGTTTTAATCTCCTAAATGAAATGCCTACCGATGAAATCCTAACTCTGTTTTAAAGAAAATGAAATTAAAAATATAAAAAAGAAATGGTTTTTAAAAAAAAAAAATGTACAAAGAAGAGAGGAAAGAAAAGATGCCATCTACAAGTACAGCAAGTTTCCATGTTTAAGTTCATTGGCATGTGAGCATTGTACATCAGCCACTGGCTGTATAAATAAATCAACTATAGAGAGAATCCATTTTTTAAGAATATATATTATATATTTGTATGTGTTTGTCTGTTTTACCTCTCATCAAATTGTTTTTTTTTTTCCTCCATTTGTAAATTATGTTCAATCCTTATGTTAGTCTGGATAAGACCTAGTAGCTCTAGAATGTGCTGAATTGTCAGTCAAGTTACCTTTTTTTTGTTTTTTCTGAATCTATCTGAGGGCTCTCAGATAAAACAGCATGCTATTCAAGAGTCATACAAGTTCCAGCAGGAAAAAGATTTTGCTTGTGTATAATAAGAAGAAATTAGGAGAAACCTGAGAAGAAACACTTCTTGTCACAAAGATAACATTGACCAGCAAGTAGAGCCACAAATGCTGCAAGAGCTGTTGTATTACAAAGCCCCTCGTAAAAGGTCGGACACCTTTTCAAAGCCTATGTATTTATTGCAGCCGTTTTACTTGGGCAGTGAATGTAGCTTACTGAGGCCATAGACATTACAATGAGGGAAGCAAGGTCAGAGAACTGAACTACACAAACCATGCAAGGGATTTTTAGGAAAAGACACGCCAAGTTGGCAATGTTGTCAATATTCACTTAAAAAGACAGACAGTTGTATGAGGACATGTACAGGTAGTTATCATGCATACTCGAACAGTCATTACATGCATGCATACGCAGACGTTCTCCTCCCCGCTACACCTGCACGTAGTACGGAGGCGGAGTCTGGATAATCACAGTGTGTAATAATCACCAGTGCAGATCTGCAGCTGGCACAACAGTCCAGAAATCTGAGAGAGCGTCTTTTATGCTTCAAGTTGAGAGATCAGCTTCAATGTTGTAAAAGATTTTTATTTTATTTTTTTCTCCTTCCTTTTCGTTCTTTGTCCATTGTGGCGTGTGGTCAAGCACTTTTTTTGTTTCTGATCCAGTGTGTGTGTTTGTTTACTGTGTTTGTGTTTTGTCGTTCTCTCTGGATAGTGCCTTTCTCTCTGGTATTTCAGTGTCTCCAACCTGCTACTTTGAGCCCCCTCCCTTAACGGGGTCTGCCAGTCCTGCAGTGAGAAACAGTGTACATAATCCAACCTGTCCCATCCAGCAATGACTCCACTCCTCCCTTACTCCTTCCCTCTTACATCTACCCACCTTCACCTTTGTCCTCACCAATGTGGAACTCTTCTTATTTAAATGTCTCTCGCCTTGTCTTACCTAATGATACGGTTTTGTTTTGCTCTTCTTTTTTTTTATTTGCATTTGTTTTTGTTTGTTTGTTTTTTGTTTTCAATTAATAAAATGCAATTATTAAAAAAGGAGAAAACATTTTTGGTGGTTTATATTTTTCAGCAGACACACCACACCTGTGTTTAATTGCCATCAGATTCTCCACAAGAGGGAGCTGCACAAACGTATTTACTGTTCGCTAATCGTGGCAGCTTGAGAAAAATTAAGTAACGGCACCACTGTTGTAGTTTAACTACTGGTAGCATTGAGGCCAAGGTAAGAATGTTCTAACCTCTTTATTTCATGAAATTACAACAAACTTGTTTACTAATAGTTGATATATGTATATAAAATGTGATAATTAGTTCAGGGCCAAGTTAGCAGTTCTTCAATATTAGCTAACTCTAATATCTAATATAATCTTGTTCTGGTATATACTCCCATTAAAACCGTTAATAAGTTGTTTTCAAATAACGTATTTTGCACTGAAAGTATAAAAATGTGACTGTTGGTGAACTCAAACTGTCTCATTTGGACAAGGACGGGCTAGCTCTTTTTTCTCTGTTTGTGCTAAGCTAACTGAGAGCTAGCACCTACAGACGTGAGAGTTGACTCAATCTTTTCTAGCTAATCTCAACCAAAAAACTACGCATGTCATAACTGTGATAACCTTTACAAACACAATTTTCTGACGTAAAATTATCATGACCAGAGGTGGAAATGTACTCGCAGTGCCCTGCGCAGAGCAGCGTCGCCTCGGCGTGTCCAACTGAAATTAACCGCTGCTGGCTTAAGTAAAAGTACCACTATTGTGATCAAATTTTACTGAAGTTCAAGTAAAGGTACTGGTCTAAAAATGTGCTCAAGTGAAGAAAGCTTGCAGATTGTTTGAGTAAACCTTTCTTGTGTTGTGCTAAATGGACAAGGGGACACACATCTCACATTAATTGTGTTTAGTTGAAGGCAAACATTAACAACTGAAAGTGCTGATAAAATAAAATATGTAAACACATAATGTATCAGTCAAAATGGGTCAACGGTCACTATTGTTTTAACTTTTTCCCTCAGGGACCTCAATTAACGCCAATTTGCCTGTCCTCACCGTAGTACTCAAGTACAGTACTTCCAAATAAACATACTTAAGTAAAAGTAAAATTACTTGAAAGAGTGCAAGTACAATAAACCTACTCTATTACAGTAACGCAAGTAAATGTAATTTATTACATTAGTTTTTTTAACACCAATTCTCTATAATGATTATTAGTAATGTATCTGAGGGATACAGAGATTGTTGTATTAAGAATACTTAAAGCAAGGTATATAATTACTGAATAACACAGTCAGTGAACACAACACGTACAGTATATCTAGTATTTTCTAAATCGACCCTGCACTGAAACTCCTAAGTGAAGGCAAGTTTTAATTTGTAAAAGTAAAGATGTTGTTTCTTTTTTCCAGACACTTTTGTGACTTTCTTTCATGTACAGAATATTGCCTCACATGTCAGTGCAGTATGATAATCTGCTTGCAGACTCGTGATGAATCATTCGTCTCTGAGTGGCAGACGAGCCTCATTTTCACCAGAACCACAGATTTCTTTTTTAATCTACAAAACATAGCAACATCTGCTGGAGAGGGACTTCCTCTATAGACACCAGAGAGGTGCAAATGAGCCGGTGAGTAATTTCAGTCAAAGGTGATTTACATAAAGTACTGTATGTGCAGCATTTAAGCATTTAAAATGGTTTCTGTATTATAACACTGGAGGGGCGTGGTTGCCAGATTGACATAAGACTAGCGTCACACTGTGGTCATGCACAAATGCACACATACATAACTGTCCCATTTTAGTTTTATAAATATTCAGTAACCGAGAGGTTAAAAGTTGAAATGCAGAGGTTATGAGACCACAATAACAAACAGAGCAAAACATGGACAGAGTTTGCAGCCTGCAAATGAAATTAGTTTTTTGAGTATACTGGCTATCACTTCAAACATGTTTCCACCTCAGGGTCATTTTGTGACTAAAGGTCTTTGCACACCAGACATGTGGCAGATATATGGGACGAAAGTGCGAATGATTGGATGTGGATTATGGCGCAACCCTCACATGCACGTCAAGGGCGATGTGAAGAAACCAATAAATTATGAAGACAAGGGTGGACTCTCTTCTGTCTCTACCTCACCTCACCCTTGTCCTTTCTCTCCCCTTCCTCTCCTCTGTCTCCCATTTTTCCTTTCACCCCAGTCGGTCGAGGCAGATGGTCGCACATCTTTGAGTCTGGTTTCTTCCTGTTAAAAGGGAGTATTTTTTTTCCCCCTCCACTGATGCCTATTGTTTGCTCATTGTGAGAATGTTTGGGTTGCTCATCTCTCTATAATATTGTATAGGTTTCTGCCTTGAGATAGTGTGTGTTGTGATTTGGCGCTATACTAATAAATTGAATTGAAATTGAATGGAATTGAGAAAAATCGCTGTCTGTCAGCAACCAGAGCAGACTTCACACGTCAGTAGCCGACTGTCATCAACAAGAATGGTTCTGATTGTGAATCTGGAAGCTCGGGAAAATCGACCACAATCCAAACAAATAACAGTCGCAATGTGTTTGATTTGATTGTATAAATGTACTAAAAATACTTCAAACATGTGAATGTTCGCACACAAAAAAACACGTCTGGTGTGCAAAGAACTACACACACCTGGACACATTTTTGTGTTTTTGGCTTTTCATTTATAGAATATCTTATCAATTTTTTGCATGTATTTTTAGTCTACTGTAAACAACAGTTAACTAAAATACTCACACTAACACAAAAATGTGCTCATTGAAACCCATTCAGATCACTATTTTTGATGTGATGACAAAAATCTTTTTTGATATGTATGGTAAGGAGTGGACTGGTTCAAAACGTTTTTTTTTTTTTAAATATATAAAAAAATTGTGCTAGTGTGACCGTATTTTTACATTGCACAAAAAAATGCATATAAACAAATGTTTCTGCTAATTTTTCACATACGCCAGGCTGCAATAATCAGCCCAAAAATAATTCAGGTTGCATGAAGTTTATTGAAAATAATTCATATTGTGTTTTTCTAGGCCATAGAATGAAGGTGCATCATGACAAAAATGTGGGTGAAATATCTAATGTTAATATTTGAAGGATGGAATCAAAACTCAACAAAATTTTTATAGCTTCTTTATTTATGAACACATGTTGGTGTTCTAGGTGTAACTTTTTTGAAGGGTTAATCTAATAAATGTAATAAATGAACCTTTAAATGCCAGCTCAGAGCACCAGGTCATATTTCACTCTCAAACACAATCCAGAGCATCTTCCTCTGTGATGATGAGCATGTCTCAGTGGAGAGGAAAGTGATGATGGGTGAAGATTTATTGCAGTGGCAGCGTACGTGCAGCTGCGTTGCTGCACTCCGCTGCAGTGCAGTGAGATCTTTAACGTCACGTTAGTCGCGGTCTGCTGCGCCGTCTGCCCCACATTTTCAGCAGATCACTTCAGCTCTCCTCTCAGCCTTTAGTTGTCTCTCAGTGTAAGTTGCCTTTGTGACATCCTCTCTCTGTATTGACTGTGTTCCACTTCTGAGCACATTCCCTCTGCTCCAGTGCTTCTATTTATCCTCCGTGACGTGCAGCAGTTATGAAGCTCACAGTGTGACATTTGCGCTGCAGCCTCTGTCCACTGCCGTGCATCACAGGCTCTGCTTTAAAGTCTAAAACTATGTGAAACGATAAGTCTTTTATATTTGTGGAGGCTTTTCTAAAGTGTAAAGCCAAAGCACAAATTCTGCACCAGGTTTTTTTTTTATTTTTTTTTTTACCTCTTAAGCTTAACCAGGCTTTTTGCCATATGGTGCTGCCACAGAAGTGGACATCAGTCGTGTCAGCAGCATTGAAAGCCAGCAGCTCTGCACCCTGTTTGGATGTTTTAAGATGATTGGATTTACAAGTGAGGAGGACATTTTGTGCAGAGATGAGAAGATTATTGTTTGTGTGTGAACTAGTGACCTGTTTGTACCCCAGCATGATAGATAGATAGATAGATAGATAGATAGATACCAGAAGATGCATAGAACTAAAAGATTGATCTGACAGACTGATCTGTTGGTCTGTGGTAGAGGTGACGGCTATTTCTGTCACCTCTACGGTATCAACTATTTGACTATAACAGACATGTGTTCATGTTGAAAGGTTATACACTACAGGTTTAATATTGCTGTGTTATGGATTTAAAACATGGTGGAGACCTAATTATAATTTTGTTGTTTGCTGTTTATTGTCGCCTATTCTGTCTGACTCTGAGGATGAAAACAGCTGTGGGTGTTTGTACTGAGGACTGAACAAGTCTCCATGAATACATCAGACGCACTTTATTAAGTACAGGAGGAGACATGCTGTGTGGTCTTCGGCTGTCGTGGTTCGTCAAACTGAGTTAGCGTTTCCGTTCTATCATTTGAAAACAGTCCTCACTCAGAGATCCAGACTCAGACTCTTACAAATGTGGCACCACTCTGACGCCCTGACTCAGAGGCCTCAAAGCTGGACTCTGCGTGTTCTCACATCCACAAGTTTTAATGATCTCACCTGTGTGAGATCTGCCACTGCAGCACAAGTGTCACTGTGTGTAATATATGGAGTCATGAGCCCATGGAAACTATTTATTTATTTATTTATTTATTGACCTTTATTTAACCAGGTAAATCACATTGAGGCGTGCTCAAGTTAGGCAGCGTCACATAAAAACACAAAGTTACACAATTAAAACACAGAATAAAAACACTATGTGTCCAGAGTTTCACTGGCTGATCCTTTCAGCTCAATAGTCCCTTCTGGAAGGGGCAACCAGAACAAGTACGGCGGGCACAACTCGACTATCTTTCTGAAGGTTTATTCCACAAACACATCTGTCATTTTCCACTCAGTCTGCTGATCTATATGTGCAGAATGGACAAAAGCCCTTTTACCTATTTCGTGCGGACATGAGGAACAGAAAGTTACAGATAATCCTGGGAATGAAAAGAGAATCCACCAGTATTTCGCAGTGTAATCAGATCACAAGAGATCACCATAGCTTTTTTAAGAAAAAAAAGGAAAGAAAAAGAAATGCATTTCAGATTACAGCAGATGGGTTTCTTTCAAGGGCCTAAAATGTCTCCTCAGGTTTCCCATCCCATCCTATCACAACAATATAATCAGGCAGTTTAAAGTCTCTTTAAGGCCCCCTAGTGCTTGTACCATGTATAAGCATGTGTCTTTCTTTGTACAAGAGCCAAACTGTCACTGCTGCTGCCAAATACTTAACATTTAACAGTCATTTAAGTCTCAGTAAAGAGGAGACAGTGGCCACAGTTAACTATCTGACGTGAGTGAACAGTTAAACAGTAAAAAAACAAAACATCAGTCCAAGTCTATGTATGATCCATGGCTGACTTGTAGACTGTGTAATACTGCCACCTACTGGCTGGTGTCTGCAGTCTATTCTATTCTGCTGATGACAAAAATGTTTGTTTTTCTCATCTTTCTGGAGTTTTCTGTAGGTCTATGCTTATGTATTATTATCGTATTGTTAGTGATTATTTATGTGCTGCTGCGTGTTACAAACAGTAATATTTTAGTAGGAAAGTCCACGCAGTCCCATTTATGTCGCATATGTGAACACTGGGGGGCGCTCTCATTGTTTTTAAGGCACTGTATTGACACGCTTGCTGCCTTTGAATTTCTGTTTGCTTACGTCTACGATATCGGAGTCACTGTAAAAGTGTGTTTGTGTGTGTGTGTGTGTGTGTGACATCACTGATTACAAATTGTACTAAAAATATGTATTATTATGTAACAAAAAGAAAACGTGACGTTGTCGGCAGGATTCGAACCTGCGCGGGGAGACCCCAATGGATTTCTAGTCCATCGCCTTAACCACTCGGCCACGACAACTGATGTACCTATTTATATGGTAAGCATAGTTCTACGTTAATGAATAGCTCGTATATATCAAAAATAATGTTTACTAAACAGCGTTCCTTGTTAAGTTAGTGGTTACACAGTCAATCAGTTTACCTCCTCCTAAACTGTTTTTATTAGATACATGACAGCTGCGTTAAATTTAACTCCCCTCAGGTTTACAGTTTATTCAAAATGACTCATGTTCTATCATCTTCGTATTTCATTTGATAGATGCATGCATTTTCTTTCTCAGTGCAATTCTATTGAATGTTATATGCACACTATGTGTGTGTTTTACAGTTTAAGTGCAATTATCCTGTCCAATAATCCTAATTTTATATATTCATAGCTGTATCTGTGCAGCAAGTGAGTGAGTGTACATGGTCCTTGTTTACATTTTATATTTAAAACAGCATCTTTTTTATATATATTATTTTATTATTTTATTTATATACGTTTTTGTTTTTTTTACACTTGGTTTGACAATGTATGTTTCCCATGTTAATAAAACCCTTTGAAATTGAAAATCAAAAGAGATAGATAAATAATAAAATAAAAATAATATATATGTGAATATGAGAGCGATTAATATACAAAAAGTTGGTATGGCCATGAAGAATGCTTAAAGCACATTTTGTATTTTGGGTGCTCATTAATAAACGAAGCTATGAACTGTAAAAATATATATACTGTATACACTAATAATAAAAAATAATAATAAAGAAAGAACGAATTGAATAATAAATAAACAGTGTACAACGTGAATGTAGTACTCGGTGATTGTGATTCGGCTATTGTTGCTCCGGAGCAGGGAGCAGTGTGACCACGTGACTCGTCTCCAGTGTGAGGAGGGCCTGCTGTTTGTTCAGCCACAGAAGCAGAGCGAGCAGAAGAAAGATGGCGGCTCTAGGCGAACCCAAACGGGACGCCGGGCTAACATTTTGAGCTTTCACACCCGCACAGACTCGGGGGGTTTCGCGGAGTTCCTGTACCGTCTGAACCCCCGTTGCTCCCGCTTCGTTGCGGTACCGGTCTCACTCGCATAGGTGTAGGTGAAAGAAACGCAAAAATAGAGATTGTAATATAACAGCTTTCGTTTATCATGAGAGGGAAAAGAGGCAGGCCGCCTAAATCCCTACCAACGGAGGAGTCGTCCCCAGCTCCGGCCCGGGGCTTACGACCTCGGAGGAATCTAAAGCCCAGGCTGCGGGACAGCGGGGACGAGGAAAGCCCCACGAGAGAGACCACCAAGCCGGCCAAAAAGAAGAGAGGGGGACCGGGCACGGTAACGCGAGGCAGGGGACGAGGTAGAGGCGGCGGTGGAAGAGGAGGCAGAGGGGGTCGTGGAGGAAAACGGACTGCTACGCCCGTAACAGTGGTGTACGACGACCACGAGAGTGACGAGGACGACGATGCTGTCAGTCTGAGATCGGAGGAGGAAGAGTTTATTGAGGAGGAACATCAGTCTGAGGAAGATGAGGCCCTTAAAGAGGAGTCTGATTGCCTTGAAGATGATGTGCTGGACGACGACGTGCAAGAGGAGGAGGAGGAGGTGGAGGATGATGCCAGTTACTGTACAGAGAGTAGCTTTCGGAGCCAGAGCACACACGCCAGCACTCCGGGTAAATAACGCTGTGGTGGCGGTGGCTGCAGTGTGTCAGCGTGCATTGCCTAAGCTGCAAAATACACCAGTAAATGCTGCGGCTGATTGTTTATTATCAGTGCAAGGAGCTGTGTGGTTATTGTTCAAAATGGAGAATGAACACAGGCCGCATTAATTCTGCTGCAGCTGCAGGTGGATTCGTGTATCACCAGCTCACTCCGGCAATGCTACCATATGTCACAACAACGTGTGCACGCCTTTAAACTAATCCACAGTTAAACTCACGCATCTTAAAATATCGTTCACGTCCACTTCAGACGATAAACTAGCTGCTAGCTTGCTAAAGCTAACAGAAAATAGCTATTGATACTTGCTGTCACCCTCAGTGCACACATAGGTGTTATATAATGACAGATATGTGTGTTTACAAATAGCCCCACCACCGGGTTTTCATGTGGTGAATGTGAAACACTTTTTAGTTTATTTAAATTAATTATTCAAGAGAATTAGCCCACTTAGCTCACAGGCTAGCGTGTCTGTCATTAGCAACATTTTATCCCCGCCAACCCTTCAATTCATCACTCCATAACTTATCACATTACTATTGTTAATGTATTTCACTTCGCAACGCCAGCAAATATCCGCCATAATATGCACTTTGACTAAAATGTACATGATTAGCCTGCCGTGCGGCTAATGTTTTCTCTGTTCTTGTAGATCAGGCAGCTCCACTTAGCTGATAATAACATTGAACCGGCACAGCCAAAGAAGCACATGTCGGTGTTTACTACAATACTAGTTTTCACGTTTTGACATTTACAGAGAGGTGTTTTACATTTTGTCACATTAAGTGGTATAATGTCGTTAATAATGCACCAGTAAGAAAGTAATGCATTTCACAATCCTCTAATGTTGGAGTGTTTGATACATAAAGTATAAATGTTGCTCTACAAGACTTTAGGAGAGGAAGGCGCCATTAATAAGATGTTACTGAGAAGAGTTATCACAGTATTCTCACACAGTTCATTGCCACAGATAATCTGACAAAAGGTAGTGCCTTTAATGTTTTCATTTTCGAGGCAGCCTTATGTTGTGAGGGTAGAGAACAGGTTGAGCTGGCCTTGGAAAGATCAAGATACGCTAAAAGGAAGGTTAGTTCTAGTGAGACTGAATGTACATTATGAGGGATGAGGATGCTCAAACATCGATATTTTAATTAACTAATACAATTGCTCTAAAGTAAACAGTCCCTACTTCATGTCTCCTTGACTGGTTGGAAGTTACCTGACTGAATAAGAGGGTTTACAGTGGGATAATAGTGGAGAAAGCTATGTTAAGAGATGCCCCATCCACGTTCAATACCTAGAGTTTATGCATTTTGTTCTCTATATTGTGAATGATTGGAGAAATCCTGCACTTTTAACTTTTCACGGACATTTTTTCTTCAGTTAGAGAGATATCTTGATGTATTACTATATGGTTGTCTTGCAATATTCTGATTATCACAAAAAGAAAAAGGAAATTGAACCGAAATCGCACAACACAATTATGAGGTGTATTGTGATATTTTTGGTATCGTGGACTATGTATCGCGTATGTGTAGTATCGTGAGCTACCCTGTGATTCCCACCCCAAATGAGTGAGTTTGGAGATGGAGGTGAAGATGCTGCAAGTAGTAGAGGTAATGAAAAGTCAAGGAATTTAGTTAGGCCGTGTTCAGCTGAAAGAAACCTGGGACTGTAATGGTGAGAGAGACTGCAGGGAAGGCAGACTGGATGAGAAAGGTTTTAGGAGTCATTTGTGACAGGAATGTCCCACCAATGGTAAAATGGTAAGATATAGTGTTTAAGACAGGAATTAGACCAGTTATAGTGTGAGGACTGGAGACGACACTGTTAATGAAAAGATTCAAAAGAATAAAAAAAAGAATCAAAGTGAGATGGTGGAGAGCAAAGACGTCATTGTTTGTGAATCATGACCATGGACAGGATTAGGAAAGAGCGAATGTGGTAAGGTTTGGTTGTAAGCACAGGGAGGCAAGGTTGAAGTATGAGATGGAGAGTATGTTGGAAGGGCAGTGTTGAGGATGATGCTGCCAGGTACAAGAAATGATAAATAGGTCAGAGAGTAGCTACTTGATGCGACGTGTAAGTTACAGGTATAGAGATGAAGCTACTGTGGTGACACTCTATTGGGAGTAGCTGAAAGAAGAAAATTATGTTCTGTAGCCTATGAATACATGGTTCATGCATATCTTTCCTTAATTTACAGGGAAGAAGAAATTTCGGGCTCCCCGGCCTCGCACTCCCATTCTGGAGGAGAAGGAGATTCCTCCCCTCAAGCTTCCTGACACCTCAGAGGATCTCATGGTGCCTAACGATGAACTGCTCAATGCTACCTCCGTCTATGAGGTGCTACGAAACTTTAGCACAGTGCTGCGTCTCTCCCCCTTCCGCTTTGAGGACTTCTGCGCAGCACTTGTGGGCCAAGAGCAGTGCACTTTAATAGCAGAGACCCATATTTCCCTTTTGAAGGCTATCTTACGTGAGGAGGACTCGTCTAACACTACCTTCGGCCCTGCTGACCTCAAGGACAGTGTCCATTCCACTCTGTACTTTATTGACGGCATGACATGGCCTGAGGTTTTGCGGGCATACTGCGAGAGCGACCAAGAGTACCATCATGTTCTTCCTTGCCTGGAGGTGGATGAGTATCCTTATGGTCCTCTTGAAAGTAAAATTAAGGTGCTGCAGTTCTTGGTGGACCAGTTTCTCACCACCAACCTCGCCCGCGAGGAGCTCATGTCTGACGGTAGCGTGCTGTATGACGATCACTGCCGCGTGTGTCACCGCCTGGGTGACCTGCTGTGCTGTGAGACCTGCACAGCGGTCTATCACCTTGAGTGTGTGAAACCTCCACTGGAGTCGGTTCCAGAGGACGAGTGGCAGTGTGAGATTTGTGTGGCCCACAAGGTGCCTGGTGTCACGGACTGTGTAACAGAGGCACAGAAGAACAGGCCCTACATCCGCCAGGAGCCCATTGGATATGACCGGCACCAGAGGGAATACTGGTTCCTTAACAGAAGGATTATCGTGTAAGTTGGACACTTTGTGTCAAACAAATCAAGATTTCAGTTGAATTATCGCAATGTTTTACAAACTTCGTGCTTCAAATCACATCTCCTCTCAGCAGTTTATCTAAGCATCATTACATCTAATGGGCTTTTCTGTTTTTGGAGCAACTTTGATTATTTGAACATCAAACTGCTAACATATACATTAACATTTCAGTTTTGGGGAAGCATTTCACAGTATAATGATACCAACACTTTAGAACTTTTCTAATTTGAAGATACTTCATATTATAACTTTGAAATGAATGGGATACATTTCAAATTCATTTTTGTTTCAAATAATTATAATTAAAAATAACCGTATTGAGGTTGGGAGCACTGCTCTGTTTGGTGCATCAAGTGCTAACAATGTTTGCTGATTATGTACACATTCCTATAATATAGTTTCAAGGTAATGAAAAAGATTTTGTTGAAAATTCACATTTTAGTAGCTGACTTGTGCTCACTTTTAGTCAGTTAGAGATGTGATTTAGTCATATTAATATTACACAGAAACATTTAATTTTAGAAAGAATTAATACAGATTTTTGAAAATAAAAGGCTCCAGGAAAAATATACAGTATTGATGTGATTTTGGAGAAATTAGTTGCAATATCCTGAGATTTTCCTGGTTGTTCGCTGCAAATTTCAATCCAAATCCAGTGAAACATAACCAGCTGTTGAGTGTTTTGTTGAACTTTGAAGTCTGACGTGACCAGATCCCCCTTTATGCTGTAAACTCAATACAGATCTATACAGTATGCGTGTTCTGTTGTAACCATGCAGTGGTAGAAAAGATGGTAGGATTTTCTCTGCTAAGAGTCTAAGTACCTGTCCTTTTTCTCACCCCTCAGTGAGGAGGATGGGGAGAAGAAGAAGAAAAAGATCTGGTACTACAGCACCAGGGTGCAGCTGGAGGAGCTCATGGAGTGCCTGGACAAAGATTACTGGGAGATGGACCTGTATGCCACTCTGGAGGAGATGAAGGAGGAAGTCCAAGCGCACATGGACATCACAGAGGATCTCACCAACAAAGCCCGTGGAAACAACAAAGCCTACCTCACTGCTGTCAACGGTAAACATGTGACTTTGTCCTCAAACCACAGAAACAGCTTTCAACGTTAAAGAAGTGTGTGTGTCTTCTTCTGATTCTTGTTAATAGGATCGTGGGTTTTCTGATAACATGGGGAGATTGTTCATGTTAACAATCAGTGTGCAATGAATGCATTAATCAGTGCATGTGTGAGTCTCTGTGTGATACTACAGAGGTTCCCCTCAGGCAGCAGTGCTGCTCTGCTATGATGGCAGTTGTAGAGAAATGTCGTGCTGCCTTCTCTTCCTGTTTCGCTCACTGTCAGTCAAATAGCAACTGTTTCCCCCCCCACCTTCCTCCAAGGAATCAAAGTGGTTAGATGATTTTTTTTTTATTTCTTGTTCAACTGTTTCCTTTTCTGATAACAAGCAGCCATGTATGTCTGACTTTGAAACCATTTTCCTATGTGTATGTCATCAAAAAGGGGTTAGGAAAAAGTAGCACAATTTATATTGGGGATGCACCCGGCATTCTTTTAAAAACAGTTCTTTATTCTTCAAATGCCATTGCACAGTTTTTGTTCATTATAAATGATTTATGGTATGACTATTTTTTCATATGCTGCAGCTGCTCAGTGCTGCCTGTACCTTACTTATCTTCATTTGAGCTGGTGAGGATGAAGCTTCTTTGGGCACAGAGAAAATTGTAGTTAGGAAGTTGGGCTCGAACAGTAATTTGTTATTCCATTGCAAAATCCATCACCAACAAGTTGTAAAAGATAGTTTTGTTTTTTTGGGGCACTTTTTAAGCTTTTGTTATTTAACAAGTCAAATATGCATGATATGGAGAGAGAGGACATAAGCACCCAGCAAAGAACCTGGGCCAGACTCAAACTTGCCCTGAATTTCCATCAAGGATTAATGTATTTAATAATAAATGTGAATATTTTCTGGTTTCTTCGCTTCTCCACACCAAAGAAACCAGAGGAAATTAAAACCTCGGTTTGAAGACGTGAATTAGTCAATTTGAGGTTTGACCAAAAAACAATTAATTGATTAATCAAGAAAATGATCCTAATTGTTAGGTGCAGGCTGGTTATGATGCAGAATTTCTCTGTCTTGTCCTTTTTTTTCTTTTTTGTTGGCTTAACTTAATGATGTGGCTTATTTTTGTGTGTAGATGTGATCATTGAGCATTTGAAGGGCAAGCAGGAGGCACAGGACACAAAAAAGCAAGCAGAGGAGGCAAAGAAGGACCCAGAAAGTGGCTTTCCCTCACCAGTGAAAATGACTGAAGATGCTGCAGAGTTCAGCTCACCGCTCGACAGCAGCAGGCAAAAAGACTCCGAGTCTGATCCCCAAGGTAAAAGTGAAGGACTTTTTTTGTGTGTGTGAAAAGAAGCCGTAACCTTTTCATGACTTGCTCTTAAAGGACAGTTCGACTTAGCTTCTGTTTATTTATGTTATACTACAGCAGCGTCCGTTTCCCCCACTGTTGAGGAGCGCAGTGTGTCAGATCCTAACCCTGGCTCAGCCTCTGAGGACTCTGCTGTGCCTAAAACAGAATCCTCTGGGTCAAAGGAGAAAACTGAGCCTGCTCACTTACGGAGTGAGAGCGGGGATGCCCCTCCAGTGGCAAATACAGGTACTAAAAGTCAGACGTTAACAAATGTCCGCTCCACTGTCCCGTCATTATCTTTAACTACATACAGTACTCCCCTCCTGCATATGTTCATCGTTCTGCCCATGCGATAAACATATCCTGTGTTGACAATTGAGTTCCACTTTGAATATATGTTGTTTTATATTCTTTTTCACTGAGAAAAGTCCTGGAGCTTCTCTATAGCCACATTTCCACTACATGTGGTACATTATTGTATGCAGTTATGTGCATTTCCATTCTCAAATGTTTGCAAAGGGTACCAAAATAACTCCATACACTTCCAGGTTTTGGCATCCTTCCATTGGAGTACCATACACAGTGGTGCGGCTTCTGCAGGGCAGAGCTAGACACTCAGAAGTTTGCTAACTGGTCGATTTAGAATCATCATTTAGGTAAAACGGAAGTGTTTTTTCCTAGCCTGCAGACTTCCCTCACACAAAGAGTGTGATTGTCTCGTAATACACAACCACATGCTAAGAAGGAACAACACAGAGTGATGACAATATTGTGCCTTTGTTGTTAAATGTACCAGCTTTTCTGATCCATACATTCAGTAGTGAGAGTCTGGTATTTCCCTGGAGCCACAATGTTGGCCTGTCATTGCTCAGGCTCTCATTGACCATGCACAGTTCAGCCACATACTAGTTTCTTACCTGGTCTCGTGTAAAGGACAGACTTGTTGCTAATTGAATGTGAAGCTTGTTTAGAATGAGAATTGTGTCATCCTAAACAAGCTTGTGTGTTATTCAGTCTTTGCCGAACCTGTCTTGATCTAGAAGTGATTGTTGGTGTTGCCGTTGGCTGGTTTGTGAAATGTTTGTGCATCTCCTCCTTCTCCGTATTTCTTAGTTGGTAGATTGTGTTTCCTTAGCCTCAATGTGTGGAGCACAATGAGTCTATTGCAACATAAATAGAATTTCAGAGAAAACACTTGAAGCTGTGTCCATTAAAGACTCCTCCTTTTTGGTAGGTCATCCAAAAAAATTGAAGCACTTATGCAACAATAAAATGATTGTTATTAGCCTGATCCTTTGCAACTTCCCTGTCACTTTTAATTATCTTCTGTAATTAGAAGTTGATTTTCTGCCAGCTATCATGTTCTACTTGTATGTTAAACTGTTAAACTGTTAAACTGAAGGGGTGGCATTCAGGAAAAAAAAAATTCAGATTCATTTTGTTTTGTAATCTTCTTCTGTCCTGTGCTGTATACCATCTCCTGTGCTCATGGTCTTGAAAAGCACAATTTTGGCACAGTGCTAGCAGCGTCCTTGGCAGCAGCCACCACGCCACGTCTGTCACAACCAGCTCCAATTTATAGGCCTTTTTTGGGTGGGTTCCTGTTCCTCAGACAAAAGGCTCTCTGCCTGGAAGCTCCACCTGCTACTTCGTCAACAAAGAGCCGCATAGTAGGGGTCTGTATATCTGCAGGACTCTCTCCTGTTTTAACTCAACAGCAGAGCTAGAGTCTTGATTTGGCTTTGTAGTGAGTGCACATTCAGCTTGCTCAGGATTTGTCTTGTTTTTCCTGTTCTGTTCAAGCTGAGTTTGGATTGGATTGACAAATCATGTTCTAGTAAACACTCATTTTGGGCCCCACCAAAAGAACATGTTTTACTCTGAGCATCCCTAATATACATTTACACCTGTAATGTATTTATTCTTAGATGGGGATGTGAAAGTAGAGTCCAGCAGTGAGGTTGTGAACCCTGACGACTCGACACAAACCCAAGATCAGCCCCTGCAGCAGTCGTCTCAGCCCGAGGCAAGTAGTGGCACCAGCCAGGATTCTACTTCTGAGAGCATCAGGAAAACAGACTCAGCGGATCTGGCCGATCACTCCTCACAGTCCTCCTTTACCAGCCAGGATGGGACAGGTAAACATTAGACAGGTTACTGTTACATTTACTTATTTTGGAATGTTGGGTTTGTCGTTATACTGACAGTGTCATCTGTCTTCTGAACAACAGATGAGTATAAAGAAAGGATGAAGAGTGATGTCACAGGAGCAACAGGACAGGAATTGAATAACCAAACACCCAGAGGCAACAAGGAGGTGAGAATGGTTGTGAAAAAAGTATCAAGACTTCTTAAGTATTAAGTATAGTATAATATTAAAATCTGGTGCTTAATTTACTAAAGTGAGTGTTTTTATTCCCCGTCATTTATTCAGTCATCACCCGACCTTTCTGATGGCAACTCTCCGCACGTCAGCCTCTTGAAAAGGGAACTGACGGTGAATCTGAACAGCCTGTTCAAACTGGGTCAGGAGGGTAAATACAGAGTCTACCACAATCAGTACAGCACCAACGTCCTGGCCCTGAACAAACATCAGCACCGCGAGGACCACGACAAGAGGCGACACCTGTCCCACAAGTTCAGCCTAACCACAGCGTCCGAGTTCAAATGGAATGGCTCCATCTACGGTTCGCGGAGCCTGACCGTCTCCACCCTGCGTCTCAACATCATCCAGCTGGAAACTAATGTGCCTGGACCATTTATGCATCCTAACTGGGCATCACACAGGTACAACGTCAGGGTCACGTCAAACCCCCATGGAGTTGAACTTGTTTTATAGAAATTAAACAGCCAAATAAAATTAGATTATTCATCGATCGTCAGAGGTGCTAATAGGCCAGGTGTATAATCTCTGGACTGAGCTTGGTGTTGTTCCTGTTACTTCTGGCTGGGATGGCTGTGGGTCAGATAGACCAAGGTGTTTTCAAACTAGAATGCCAGCAGTTTGATGCTCTTGGCTCCTCTGCTCTCTACAAGTCAGTGTGTTATTGGGAAAGACACTTGACCCCAGATTTCTGCTGGTGATTGTGCCGCCAGCGAGTGAAAGGCTGATCAGCTAAACTGCTGTAGAAAATGCTTTCAGCGTCCAGAAAAGCGCAAGCTATTTTCTTTCTTTGTGCTAAATCCTGAGCTAAACCTATGAAGGATAAAAATAAATAATTTTAGTTCTTGCAAAATAAGGACATTTTCGTGTTTGACACAAGAATGGATTGTGATTTTTAGATTAATCATTACTGAAGACCTAGCTGCTGTCTTATCAAACTATTTGACCAGTTGGCTGATCTCGTTTGTTCGTCTGTTATTTTTCCAGGAACAACTGGAACAAAGCAGTACAGATGTGCAGCAAGGCCAGAGAGTTTGCTTTGGCCCTGGCCATACTGGAGTGTGCCATCAAACCAGTTGTCATGCTGTCTGTATGGAAAGATTCTCTGGGACACACAAGGTGAAGGAAGAAAAGTGACAGTTCACCGCACCAGAGTCTTCACTCTGTTACTGCAATACTGCTTGTGTCCCCTGTATCACACTAATGTACTGTGTTTTCTTGCTTCAGGCTACATCGCATGACCTCCATGGAGCGGGAGGATAAGGAAAAGGTGAAAAAGCGAGAGAAAAAACTTGAAGATGAAGAAACGTTGCAGCAGGCCACTTGGGTGAAATACACCATCCCCATCAAACACCAGGTAAAACAGAATGTTGTCGTTTTTTTCCATCTGTTATCGAGCTCCTACTGGGGTCTTAGATGAAATTGTACATTACCCATACTAATATTAACCAATCACTTCTGTTCCTTTGGATTTTATGTTATTTAAAGAGAATGTATGTGATCTCTGAAAGTTTACATTTGCTATTAGAGGAGCTGTTAGTGAGAATGTTTGAATTTGTTTTCAAATTAAGAAGTATTGGTGTGGATATACTGTATCTACATAATAGATTTCTTTTACGCATAGTTTTTCAGATATGATGTACATAAATGTCTTCTCCATGTAGGTGTGGAAACAGAAGGGGGAGGAGTACAGAGTGACTGGATACGGTGGCTGGAGCTGGGTCAGTAAGACGCATGTACCACGTTTTGTTCCAAAGCTACCAGGGAACACAAACGTAAACTACCGCAAAGACCTGGAGGGTAAGGGCTGAACTGGCATCGTTACCCATAAGTGCTTCTTTTATTTTCCTCAGTATATGTTTGTGCTGCTGGCAGATTTGGCTCATATACAAATAAATGTTTTTGCTGTCTTTAAAGCAGCCAAAATGAGAAAGAAAAATGCAGCCGTTTGCACAAATAATCAGAAGAAGTTGACGGAATCGGAGAAGCAAAGTTCAGCAGACGTGGATAAGGAACAAACGTCTCCGAGTGCAGCAACTGAGAACACTTCAACAGAGGAGGACTGCAAACCTCAGCACTCCACGGAGGACGAAAAAGTCACAGAGAAGGAGGAAGTCAAGCAGCAGGAAGAGAAGATGGAAGAGGTTGACCCTTGCCAACAAAGTGTTGCTTCAAGTGATGAGAAAGGTGAGTGGTTGAATTCAATTACATTTATATTTGTGTATTTTCCTCTATGCTTTTTGTGATCAGAGTTCATCATCCATTGATATGTGTGTCTCTTTGTTGTTGATAAAGTTGAACATAAAGGCCTCTCCCTGCCTGCTGTGGAGTCAGTTAAAGAAGAACCAATCCAGAATGTTGAACAAGCCAAGAAGGAGGAGACGTCCGCATCAAAGCCCTACTATGACGTGGTCAATGTCAGCGAGGGCTTTCAGCTGAGGACGGCGTACAAGAAGAAGGTGAAGCCTTCCAAACTGGATGGGCTCTTAGAGCGCAGGGTAAAGCAGTTCACCTTGGAGGAGAAGCAGAGGTTAGAGCGGATGAGACAGGCCACTCTGCAGAACAAAATGGCTGCCACAAAGACTTTTGGAGTTAAAACTGAGGGATCCACGTTAGTCAAACAGCAGCCTGCTGTAACTCCGTGTGTTAAAGCAGAAGAGAAGGAGGAAAGCTTACAGGTGAAGGATCACGTAGTTAAAAAGCTCAACTTTGAGCAGGGGACAGGAGCTGATGTCAAATCAGATTCTACTGCCACCAACCACAGCCAACAGGAGGAGTTAAATGCTGTGCAGGGCAACAGTGAGGAGGCTGTGGTGCACAAGGAGGTGAATGGAAAAATCCTAACAAGCATCCAGCCCAACAGCAAAAGCAATTGTATTTCAGAGGCAATAGAACATAAAGAGAAAACACAGAAGCCGGAGGTGGGTCGAGTGGCAGAGAATGCTAAAAAACGTGGGTTTGAGGAAATGGAGCAGGTCAGCAAGCAGAGTGACACAGAGAGCGTGGAGGTGGACCAAAATAAAACGACTCCAGTGCAGGTGAATGGACAAACTACGGTCACTGATACTGAAAACTCCAACATCAAGTCAGACCCAGACAGTCAAGTCCAAGGTGAGATCAGAGAGCCTGTCAAGTCTCTGATGAATGGAGATGAATGTCACCCACCTCCCCTGAAAGTACCCAAGTTGGAGAACCATGTAGCGGACAAAGGAGTTACTCCAAATAAGAATGAGGATGTGGCCATGAACAATGAGGGGACAATACCTGCAAAGCTTCCATCCTCAAGCCCTACTTGTGTGAATAGTAATAGCACCAACAATAGCGGCAGTAGCAGCGAAGGAATCACTGCTAATACAACCACAGCGGAGTCTCAGAATGTCTCAACAACTGACAGCAGCATCACGACGCCCGATGTGACATGTCAAGCAGTGAGCAGTGCAGTTTCCTCTGTTACCCCTTCCACCACAACCACCCAGCCCAGCGCCCCAGCACCTGCAGCAGTTGTCTCACAGAAGAGCAGGCCTCCTGTCACTGACGCCAAGATGAGCCAGTCTGGTTCAGCCACAGCCAACTCCATGACGATTAGTAAGGAGTACTCCACCAAAGAGCGCGTCAGCCTTCTGAGGTTCTCCAAATCAAGGAAGGCGCGCTCAGGCACCGCCCTGCCATCCTACCGTAAATTTGTCACCAAGAGCAGCAAGAAGAGTATCTTTGTCCTGCCGAATGACGACCTGAAGAGGCTGGCAAGGAGGGCAGGCTTTAGAGAGGTGCCCACCTTCAACTACAACGCCAAGCCGGCTCTGGATATATGGCCCTACCCTTCACCTCGGCCTACTTTTGGGATCACATGGAGGTTTGTATCATATTAAAACCTTTTAGGGGGTAAAAATAGTTTTTTGTTTTCAGTTGTTAGTTATTTCAGATCAGACATGAATGAATATCAACATTACTTTCCATCACTGTTGGTGTCCATTAACACAAGAGTATGTAAGCGGGATTTAGATATACAAAAAACATAAAGGTAAATTGTGTTTAAAGAATAAATACTGCGGTTCAAATACGTAGTTCTGATTTGTGTAACTGATGCATTCAGGTACCGTCTCCAGACAGTGAGGTCACTGGCAGGGGTCAGCCTGATGCTGAGGCTGCTGTGGGGCTGCCTAAGATGGGACGACATGGCTGTTAAACCTTCCTCTGCTGTCGGGACGACTCGGAAAGGTGAGGAAATGCCGAGCACATCTTCTCAACCTGTACTCATCTTTCACTTACTTTGGACTCATCTTTTCCACACACATTTTTTCTGTTTCAGTTCAAATGTGCATCTTCACTTGCTTCTGTCACTGCTTCTGTCAGATAATTGCATTAATATATTTGATTCTTATCAAAGAAACCAGCGACACTGACGTCACCACAACAGAGATTATAAAACGGCGAGATGTGGGACCATTCGGCATCCGCTCAGAATACTGCATCAGGAAGATCATTTGTCCTCTTGGGAACAAAGACACTCCCAAAGGTAAAAGATTGGTCAGAACATATTTAGGATGCTTACATTAAGACAGCATAAAACAAATGTGCTTTTTCCGTCTATGTACGAGTAGAAACCCCGACTCCACAGAGGAAAGGCCTGCGCTCAAGTGCCTTGAGGCCCAAGAAGCATGAGCCAGCCAAGCTGACTGGGCCCATCGCTGTGGAGACATGGGTAGCTGAAGAGGAGCTGGAATTGTGGGAGATCAGGGCCTTTTCAGAGCGGTAAGAAACAGCTTCTTCCAGCCTGCTGCCCCTAACTGAACACTGAATTCTTCACTTCATGAACTGACTCAACTAAATTTGGGGTTACAGGATTGAGAGGGAGAAGACACAGGGTACGGATTCCTCAAAGACGGGCAGTAATTTGAAGACGGTAGAGGAAGTCAAGTCTCACTTGGAGAGTCAGTTGAAACAGGCCAGAATGGCGGCCCAGCAGGTCTGTGTTCTCACTTTCTATTTCCAGTTAAGGTGTTTGCAATGCAAATAAACATTGAACTCTGATGAATTTCCAAATGTCTTCACTATTCACATCAAGTGTTCTATGACGTAAAGAATATCTTCAAGGACCAGAAAAAAGACTTGCTCCATAGACATCAACGATGACCTGTTGTGCAGTCATTTTACTGGAAGGAAAATTGCAATTAATTTCTGGATAAACCCAAAACTGAAGTAGAGAGAAGTGTTGCTATGTTTAGGAGCTGAAACTTTGCCACTTCACAACTTCAGGGTAGACTTATATAATGAGTCTTTCAGGCAGTTTTTGATTTGAGCAAGGTCCCAGTTGATTTGAATATTTTAAGTATCAACAACAATACAGTGCTGATTGGTTGGATGTGTACCCATCAGAAACTAAATCAATTTAAACATTTAAACCCTGTGTTGGGTTAAGTTCAGTAAAGCCACTATATGTTGATGGGTCACCACACTCCATTTTCAAGAAAAAAAAAATGCTTTTAATTTAGAAACGTCTGGAGCAGCAGAGACCGACTGTTTCCACCATGGCACCGACCACCACCTCAGCCAGCTCTCCCAGCACCCTGACAACCACAGGCCAAAGGCCGGGTCAAGTCACACCCGGAACCAAGATGGTCCTTGCCTCCAAACTGGGCTCTCCAGTCTCCTTCCAGCAAGACAAGAACTTCCACCAGTCATTCGCTTCCTGGGTCAAGCAGGGTCAGCCCAGCACTACCAGCACCAACAGCAGCAGCAGCTCAGGTAAGCAAGACAAATACGAGGAGCAAGGATCATAAACACATTTGAAATCCATCAATTTCTGCGGGAAATGGGTAGATTTCGTCATAACGGCCACTTTAAAAAACCTTTGTTTCATAGCCACGTTTGTAAAAAAGTCAATACGCTGAATGATATTTCACCCTTTTCTTTTCCGTCTGCTTTTTTTTTTTAGTTAGGAAATGTAAATCATTGGTTTTCCAAACTAACTTTGTGACTCATAGTGTCCTCCTTCAAGTTTTAAACTAGATCGTTTTTCGTGTGTCCTTCATATTCCAAATGGGATTTGTGAGAGCATGTGTTTAATCACAAACATGACATCATAAGATTTGCTGTGTTGACTTAAACATTCCGGTGGAAACCACAGCTGCAGACTGGCATTTGTGGTTTGCTCTCGTTGGGTATGCATGACTACAGGTGGCATGGTGTGTCTTGCAGCCTCCTCTGGCTCGGTGGCCACCGTGGCTACTAGCGTCGCCACCTCAGAGCAAACCTTCCAGATCGCTGGCAGCCCAGTGACTGTGGCTGCTCAGGTCCTTGCCGCCAAACTTCCACTGCCCGCTAACAGCAAGATTGTTGCGCTCAACATGCCCACTACCCAAGGAGGTACGGAGCACATGAGTCATCCATTTCCGCTCGTTTGGTTTACATTTGTCAAAATGGATGAAAGTGTCATGTGAGAGGCAGAAGTCTGCGTTGTGATCAGTATAGAGCATGGATCTTTCCATATTGCTTTAAGTGAGCTTCTATTGCCGAAAGTCTGCTTGCTTTTTTTCTTAAATATTTTGTTTTATTTTCAATATCCAAGTTGTACTCAACTACTGTTATCCTTATGAGACCAATGCCCAACAGCTTTTTAGGTCGAGATTCCAAAGCTCCCCCTACACACACACACACACACACACACACACAGTGCATGATTTGCCACATTACATCCTTGACATGTATTACTTGTAGTACTTACTTGTTTCACCTCCACCTCATGTAACTGTTCTTATCAACAGGTGGCCAACAGAAAATCCTGAGCATTTTCCCATCTGGGCCTCCGGCAAACCTTAGGACCTACAGCACACTGCATCCTACGACTGGCAACATCAACCTCAGAGCATCCACCTCGGCTTCAACTACTCCGCAACAACAGGTTGACCTCCCTTTCCTTTTTAGTTGTTAATTCTTAACTGAATTGATAACTCAATAATTACATTTTTGGTTTGTTTGTTCCAGGTCAGTACAGCTGGAGCGCAAATGCAGCCTTGCACTACGCCAAACCAGTCATCCACACTTTCTACCTCTGTGGGGACAACAATGGCCAGAAGTCCAGTTATGGCTCAGCAAGGTATTCTGTCCAACTGGTCATTTATATTCCCAAATGGATGTCGTCAGCCTCTGTGGCTTGTGCCTTGTGAATGAACATAAACAATTAACTCTATCCTTTCACCTGATCCAGGCCAACCTCAGCAGGCTGTGAGTCAGATCGGCCACGGGCAGCCTGCAGCCACCGGGGTGCCTGGTTCTACGCCTGTGCCGACAGCAGCAGCTCAGAGAGCTGTGGCTCCAGCACCATCACCCCTTGCAGCCACCACAGCTCCTGGACAGCCTCAGCCTCCTGCAGCTCCCAGCCAGACCAACAGACCACAGCAGGGTCAAGTCAAACTAACTCTGGCACAGCTCATGCAGCTGACACAGAGCGCTCAGGTAAGGGTTACCTTTCGTTTTCTTCTTTAGTCATTAAATGAAATATATTTATTATAATTATAATATTAATTATAAACCCACACATTATAATATAATTAAAATGTGTGTTTTCTTTTATTCTGGTCTCAAATACCTGATACACTAATGATAATATCTGTGGTAGCTGAAGAACAAACACCTTTTGTTTGCAACTCCACAGGGTGGAAACCCAGGTCTGACAGTGGTGATTCAGGGTCAGGGTCAGACCCAGGGGCAACTGCAAATCATCCCACAGGGTGTCACAGTTATTCCTGGCCCTGGCCAGCAGCTAATGCAGGCAGCCATGCCTAATGGCCAGGTTCAGCGCTTCCTCTTCTCTCCCCTGCCTCCAACCTCATTAGCTTCAACTTCAGCACCCAATGCTGCATCCCCTACTAAGCCTGCCCTACCTCAAACCCAAATGTCAATTCCAGCTCAAGCCAGAACCACTGCACAGGTCCAGACAACTCCCTCAGCTTTAGCCCAAACTCAAATGTCAGCCCCTCTACCTGTCCCTACACAAATGCCAAGTTTGGGCCCCATCTCAGCCTCACTTCCCGGGCAAACCCAGATTGCAGCTCCTGCTCCAGCACAGGCTGCAGCCCACACCTCAATGCAAACACAGGTTTCAACTGCTACTCCACCATCGATCCCTACACAATCTCAAATATCTGCTCCGATACCTGCCCTAACTCATGCTACGGTCCAGGACTCCACACAGGTGTTCACCTCCACACCAGCCACCATCCCCACACAACACCAAATGGCTGGATCTGTGCCTGTCCCAGCTTTGACTCAGAAATTCTTCACCTCCACCCCAGCACAAAGCAAAGCTGAAGTCTCCACCCTTACCACAGGTTCATTCCCTGCACCAACCCAAACTGCAATGTCACCACCTGTCCCAGGACAAGTCGCACCACAGCCCCAGCTCCAAGTGCAAGCCTTCCACCCTTCCTTTTGCTCAACCTCTCCGCCTGTCCAGATGCATGTCACTGCCCCTTCCCCTACTGTAGTCCCTGTCTCAGTCAAGGCAAGCCAAGTCGCTGCAATAGCATCTACTACTAACCCAGCCCAAATGCAAGCTTCCCTCTCTCTTCCCTCTGCTGTCCCAGTACCAACCCCTGCCCTTGCTCCCGTCTCTGCTCCCGTCATAGCTGTTGTGTCCACCCAAATGGCCGTCCTGCCTCCAGCTAAAGCTCTGACCCAAATTCAAGCCACGGCTCCAGTTCCCCTCCATGCTGCTGTGGCCAGTGCTGTTGTCACACCGGTCACAGCCACCTCGACCACACCATCAGTGCCAGGTAAAAGACTCATCACAATACCATCATGTTTGATGATTCTGGCTTGTATAATAAAACTTTTTATATAGTGTTTGTTATTAAGGACATCTGTTTGGTTTTCCCTCTTGTAGCTCTGATAGAACAGAAGGCAGCTCAGCCCCAGGTTTGGATGCCAGTGTCATCTCAAGCTCAGACTCCAGTCCAACCAGCTCAGCAAGCTGCAGCTCCTGTTCAGACACCTGCGCTGGCCCCAGTACCTGCCTCTGCCCCCGCATCAGTGTCCACACACTCACCTGTTACCCCTCTGCCTCAAGCATCTCTCACTCCTCAGTCCCAAGCACAAGTCCAGCATCCTACTGTTGTGTCCATGCAGCAGGTGACTCAAATGCCAGTCACAGCAGTGCAGGTTCATATGAAGGCATTACCAGTCTCCTCTGTTGTGACGACTGTGAGACCAGCCCAGCCTCAGCTCCATCCCCAAACCAGTATTCAACAACAACCGCAGCCCCAAGCCCAAGTTCATGCACAGATTCAGGTCCAGCCCTTTGGCCAAGTTCAGCAGATACCACACTCTCAGACTCAAGCCCATCTTCAGGCCAAAGCACAAGCCCAAATTCACCCACAGGTCCAAGTTCAGTTTCAGCCGTGTGCACTCCAAACCCAAGGACAGCCCCTTACTCAAATCCGACCTCAGGTGCAGTTTCAGTCCCAAAACCAAATCTTGCCCCAGGTTCAACTCCCAACTCAGTCCCAACTCCAACCACAGGTTCAGCCCCAGTACCTCCCACAGGTACAAGCTTCATTTCAATCACAGACGCAAACCCAAGCCCAGACTCAGCTACAGCCCCAGGTCCAGTCACAGCCTCAGGTTCAATCTCAGGCCCAAAACCAACTCCATCACCAAGTTCAGGTCCAGTCCCACCAACAGAACCAAATTCAACCTCAGGCCCTGCAGCAACCCCAGGTCCAAACACAAGTCCAAACCCAGCCCCAGTTTCAAGTCCAGTCACCACTGCAGACACAGGTACAGCAACAGCTCCAAGTGCAATCTCAACCACAGCAGACGCAGGTGCAGCAACAGCTTCAAGTTCAATCCCAACCCCAAGTCCAAGCTAAACTTCAAGTCCACTTCCAGCAGCAGAACCAGAATCAAGTTCAAACACAGCCTCAGCTTCAGGTCCAGTCTCCAATCAGACATCAGCTGATCACTGTTCCCGGCCTGCAACAGCCAGTCCAGCTACTTTCAGCCCTGCCACCTCATGTTGCTGCCCAGATCCAAGCCCAGATCCAAGCTCAGGCACAGCAGCAGGGCGGCACAGTACCACAACAAATCAAACTGCAGCTGCCAATCCAGATCCAGCAGACGGGGGGTCAGATTCAGGCCCACCAAATCCAGAATATGGTGACCATACAGGCAACAGCAAGTGTCCAAGAGCAGCTTCAGAGGATGCAGCAACAACAACAGCAGCAGCAGCAGCAGCAGCAACAACAGCAACAACAACAACAGCAGCAACAGCAGCAACAACAACAACAAAAACCGCAGCAACAACAACAGCCAAAGAAGAAGAAACATCACGAGACTAAAAGGGAACAGAAGGAACAGAATTTACAGGCTGTTAGTCCTGGGGAGGGCCTCCAAAAGCAGGTGTGACACAGATTTATTCCCTCCAACATCCAGGCAGGTACTAAAATATTACAGCGTAAATATTGATCCGTGTGTGTTTGTGTTGCTGTTTTCAGGTGTTAGTGAAGCAGAACACTACAGCGGAGCAGCTGAAGCAGAGGAAGAGCCTCGCTGCAGCTGAGCGGGAGGAGAATCAGAGGTTTGAATCGCTGACAAATATCAATGTATCCTGTGTTTCTGCACACTTGACATCCATTTGTTTCTCCAAAGCTGTAGAATGTCCAAATGGCCCCTTAATACGTCTAACACCCTCCTGTCTCCTGTCCTCAGAATGATTGTGTGCAACCAGGTGATGAAGTTCATTCTTGACAAGATTGAGAAGGACGAGAAGCAGGCAGCTAAGAAGAGAAAGAAGGAGGAGGTGGTGGAGCAGAAGCGCTCCAAGCAGAATGCAACCAAGCTGACTGCGCTGCTTTACAAGCACAAAGAACAGCTGAAGGCTGAGATCCTGAAGAAGAGGGCCCTGCTGGACAAGGAGCTGCAGCTCCAAGTACAGGTTAGCACATGTTCCGCCCTTCACTACACTGGCCACCTGTTGAGTTTATGAGTTGAAAAATGAGTAAGAATTGTTCTTCTGTGTTTCTCAGGAGGAGCTGAAGCGGGACATTGTGAGACTGCAGAAGGAAAAGGAGAAGGCAAGAGTTGCTATCACACAAGCTGCTGCAGCCACAGTCAAAGCGGCGGCGGCGGCCTCGGCCTCCCACTCGTCCCATCCTACTCACTCCACACATTCCTCTCACAGTACCACCCACACGGTGACCTCGCCGTCTCCCTCCTCCCATAAACGCAAGAGAGACGAGGAGAGAGACAAGGACAGAGTGAGAGAACGGGACAGGCACCATGACAAAGACAAGAAACGGGACCGGGACAAGGACAAAGACAAGGACAGAGACAGATACAGAGATAAAGACAGAGACCACAATCAAGAGAAGGAGAGAAACCGAGAGAGAGACAAACATCGGGACAGAGACCGAGACAAGGACAGAGATCGAGACAGAGAGAAGGACACAGATCCCAGCTCGTTAAAACACAAGAAGAAGAAGAAGCTCTCCTCTACCTCAAAGGATCACAAGAAGGACAGCAAACTGTACTGTGTCTGCAAAACCCCCTATGACGAGTCAAAGTAAGCGCCCATCGCAACATGTCATGCAGACTGATTTCACTCAGACACAATTCTTAATTGTAATTTCCCTCCCAGGTTTTACATAGGGTGCGACCTTTGCTCCAACTGGTTCCACGGCGCGTGTGTCGGCATCACGGAGAAGGAAGCCAAGAAGCTGGAGGACTTTGTGTGTAATGACTGTAAGCGTGGCCAGGAGGGAGGCAGCCACGAGGAACTCTACTGCATCTGCCGGACTCCATATGACGAATCACAGTACGACTCCTCGCACACACAAACTAACTGTCATCACATCACATCGAGCGTGTTCATCGAGCGTTAAAAGGTCCCAGTGTGTAAGAGTTAGTGACATCTAATGGTGAGACTTCAGATTTTTACAAACAAAAGGACTCCTCCACTCACCCCTCTCTTTCCCGAGAGGAACCGTTGTGAACTACGGTGGCCTTAACATGACAGAAAGGATGTCATTCGTCCTTGTTGGCATAGTAATGTTCTGCTTCAAAATGGGAAATACATGCTCTGGCTAATTATTGCTTTTGGGCTGTGGTGCGAGATGGCGACCTCTGTAAATCAAGCCCTAATGCCTGATGTACATTTAGAGTAGGGCTATGAAAACAGAAGCATGTTTTTATTTTAAAGGAAATACACACTTATTCAAACATATGTTAATGTTAAATGTTTAACACTGGACCTCAAACTCTTGTCAGATTAAAGCTAATAATCAAACCCTAGAAAACGCACAAAGGCACAGGAACTCTAAGGTCTAATTTTTCATAGTTTGCTTTTATACTTAAACATATGCACACTTAACTACGATGCATCATGTTTCTTTGTCACCCTGCAGGTTTTACATAGGTTGCGACCGCTGCCAGAACTGGTACCACGGGCGCTGCGTGGGCATCCTACAGAGCGAGGCCACGCACATCGACGTGTACGTGTGTCCGCAGTGTCAGTCGACGGAAGACGCCATGACCGTCCTCACACCTCTCACTGACAAGGACTATGAGGGGTTGAAAAGAATATTACGCTCGTTACAGGTATGAGACCGTTGTGTGGTTTAACTCGATGTTGTGTCAAAACTTGTGTCACTGAGATGTGTGAGTGAATTGATTTAGTTTGACTCTAGAAGAGTGTCTGCTTGTCAAGTGTGAGGATTTGCGGATTTTATATTTTACATAACATATGTTTATATTTTGCGGGTCAGAAAAACGTTATTAAAAAGACATTTTTCATCATTTATAAATAGTAAAACGGCGCCCATTCCCTCACGTTTCTTATCCAAACAATCTCAATCTCTGATTGGACGGCCTTTCCCGCAGAAGTACTGAGGGGCTACCGTAATGACAAGTATATGCTTTCCGGTATCCATCCAGCCATCTTTATCCTCCACATGAGGATCGCAGGGCGGTGCTGTGTCAATTTCAGCAGACATAGGGCGAGAGGCGGAGTCACACCCTGGACAGATCTCCAGACCTTACTTTTTGAATTTTCTCAATATCACAAACGGTCGTACGTAAGAAGTACGCACGCCAAATCCTGTCGGCGATGACAGGACGGTCTCACAAGGATTAACGTAGGACGTTGGAAGTGTGTAATTTGCTACTATGTTGCCACGGCGACCTGAATACAGGTCAAATGAAGGATAAGGTATGTCTCCACGGATTTCTCCTTGTGAGAGGCAGCACATTTCTACTAATATCTTTTACGATTACTTCCAAGTCTGACGCCTGTCAAGCGAACCGTTACAGGACAGTTACGTGATTTTCCTTGAATTAATAGAGATACGAGCAGAGATGCATCACAGCGAGTTAAGAAGTTGGCTGTGATCGATGTAGAGATGAACTGCAGTGCCGCATGACCACAGCACAGTCTCTCTCTCTCTCTCATCAGCATCTCTTAGCTGTCTGTGGTGCCATATTTTTGCATTCATAATTTAGTCCTTTTTTTGCGTGTGTGTGTGTGTGTCGGCGTGAGTTTAGTATTAATGACACTGTTGCTACTCAGGTGATGTGTAAAATATGGGGATAAGAGTGACAGATTCTGGCTCGGCAGAAAGGTGCTCATTAAAACTTCACTATTGTCTGCTTTTACTTTACTGATGGAAAAGTATAGCTTTCCAAACGAAGCAGTAATAAATAAATAAAAACTGTTGAATTTGAAGTGCAGTAAAGAATATGTCTGAAATATCAGACTCTGACTGACCCTCTGACTCATCCTCTCTCACCCAAACAGTCTCATAAAATGGCGTGGCCTTTCCTTGAACCAGTGGATCCGCATGACGCACCTGATTATTATCGTGTGATCAAGGAGCCAATGGGTAAGAACGAGTGATAGCCGGTGTTCGTGAGTCTCTGCGTAAGACAATAAATAAATAAATACACACGGTGACATTTGTTGACATGTTCTTCTCACACATCTGTCCCTCGCAGACTTTTCCACGATGGAGACCCGTCTGCAGAGGCGACATTACCACAAGCTCACCGAGTTTGTGGCCGACGTGACCAAAATCTTTGACAACTGCCGCTATTACAACCCCAATGACACGCCGTTCTTTCAGTGTGCCGAGGTGCTGGAAGCCTTCTTTGTACAGAAGCTCAAAGGTTTCAAAGCGAGCAGGTAAGTCGAGTCGAAACAACTGAACACTGAACTCGAGGTCCGCAGGTTTCTCTCTCTCCTCCTCTCCAGTGATGTGAACCTGTGACTCAGGCCACGCTGGCTCTCTCGTCAGTTTCATCTGTGCTTTTATTCAGTTTGATCGTGTGCTGACCATTCACTTGTTACTTTGTCTGTTGCACTGGCATGTTTGTAGTGAAGGTATTTGGCAGTAGAATGTGCTTTACTCATAGATGCCAGTCTAAGTGGTTCTCGGTGTTGCTTGGCTGCACTAAAACTTGCAGAGCTGACAACCGTTAAGACATTGTGGCCGTTTTGAGACATGACGTCCAGACGTGGGACCCAGAGTAGGGCTGGGTATTGATAATAAATGTTCAGTACAGTATCCATATCTGTACTTTGACACCAGTTCCCCAATGATACTTTTTCTACACTCATTTTATAATGACACATAAGTGTTGGCCTTCTTAAAGGCAAACACGGAGCAACTTTGCTCTCATAGTTGTGTTTTGTGTTTATTAAAGAGCTCAGTCTCTGCTCATAACTTCCTGCACAGACACAAATGAGATTGAAGGTCGACTCATACATTTCTGAATGTGCGTGGTGAACGAGGGTCCGTACAGAGGGAAATCACCCTCCGTTTTTCCTTGTTCGGGTACTGGTGGACTCGCATGACTTCATACATAGTTTCCATAGTAACCGTGCCATGATATTTACGACACAATGACCCTGTGGCGTGTTTGGGACGGCACATATTTTTTTTGCGTTTCCATTTGCAGTGGTACCAGAATAACTGGCCCCAAGTGTTCCATTTTTTTCAGTATCCTTCCCTTTGGGGGTACCAGAGTAATGATACGCTACCAGTGGAGCTAGACCCACAATATAAACTCGTTCCAAACTGTACCGTACTGTACCATGATGGAAACCCAGCCCTAACTCCTCAGGAGTTCAATATCCAGCCCTGTTCTGAACATGTTTTGAATCAGTTTTCCAGAGGATTGTCTGGGTCTGACAGAACAGCAGCAGAATCTCTGCTGTCATGTCCAATCAATCCCTCCTCCAGGGTCCGGAGTTCAGTGCACGTCTGAAAGCGTCTTAATTCCAATGTCTTAACAAGACCGTAGCGCCGTGTTACGTCTGTATTTTGTGTCACCTCACATTTGTGTCTCTTCACTTTTTGCTGCATGCCTTTTGATTTATGCCATCCCATTTTCTTCTGTCTTGCAGATTGTCAGATTCTTAAGTGGGCCAGTCTAGCTGGAGTCTGGACTGGATGCTGGGGTTTCTAGTAATAATGTCATGGAAACCCTCTGCTTTCAGAAAATTAATAAGGAAAAAAAAAAAAAAGACAACACAATAACACACATCTGAACAACTAATGTGCTTTTATTTAAATGTTACAATTGACCATTTTGTTTTTTGTTTTTTTCAATAACACCATTTGGTAATCATTAAAAAAAAATGGCAGCCATGTTGACAAATTGAATTTAAGGGCACGCGCTCTTCAAAACAGAAGATCGGCCTTTTTGAACAATCCATCACGGTAGTCGAGTTTGTTGTCAGTGAGATTTTAAATGCATTATACTTCTAAACTTGTATTTATTTTCTGTTCCACATTGAAGTTGAATTGGACGTGCTGAGAGTGTTGAACTTCACAGATATAGGACTATATAAAGGTGCATATTTTATTATGAAGATATATTTATGAGAACCTTTTGTATGTTACTCCCCCCAGAGGTTTGATTTAGCTGGTCGTTACAGCAATTGTCTTGACTGTACATTAGTTTTATCATGTACAAACGGTTGTAATATATCTGACTTTGAATGTGTGGATGTTTTAAATAATGATGAAACAAAACCGTTTTAGAGAGTATTTGTGTTGGAGACCAAATGTACGACAAAGAGAGAGGAATTGGACCTACACTCTTTCACTTCAAAATGTAACCTCAGTCAGTTCTTCAGTCAATAAAGGGATTTGCGTGTAAATGACACCGACACATGGCTGCATGACCCCCCACCCCCCCCGTCTCTGTTGTCTCTTTGTCTGTCTCTGAAGATGTCACAGCAATAATAAAGTCAAATGTGAAGGGCTCTCTTTCCCCTCTCTCCACGTTCTGTAGGTCTCATAACAACAAGCTACAGTCTTCGTCAGCCTCTTAGAAAGCGGCGCACATTGCTCAAAACAAAATGCACTTACCAAGAATATGGCTTTTTCTGAACTGTAACTCTGTGACGGACTCTGCCTCACTCTCTCCGTGTGTGTGTGTGTGGGATCTGCTCCTCTGGCTACTTTCATGGCACCGTTTCAGACGGGGCCGCCCTCTGCCCATTTCAGATCTAAGGGACCTTTTTTTTGGACCTTGTTGTCAGTGGGACTGCGCTGTGAAGCGTGAACAATTGAGGCATTTCAGAAGAAAGTTTACCTCGGAGAAAAGACTCTTAAAGGAGCTCTCATGTTTCCATTGTACTTTATTTTTTGATCTCAATCTCTATATTTTATTATTATTATTATTTTCATTCTCGTTGATCTCTCAGGCCATCCTTGTGGTCATCATGTCCAAGAAATGGGTAACTGAATACTGACTGTACAATGTTTCGCTGAGCATCATGCATCAAGAGTTTTGTGTCTAAATTCACAGTGGAACATCATCTCTTCTCCCATTTCCACTCGTCGCGTAGTCTGAAGGGGCATGAAAGGCCGTCGTACTACAGTAGTCTGCTTGGTTAAATTTCTATAACCTACTGAAAGTATGGTAATAAGCTATTGTAAATGAAACGCTCCGCAGTAGTGATTGACTGACTGAGAAGGATGAGATTGTGTATTTGAAGGTTCCTGCCCTGTTTGTAAAAAAAAACAAAACAATTTGTCAGATTTTGACCTTGATTTTCTTTTCTCTTTTTGTATTACAGCGGAAGAAATATTGATGTATATGGAACTTAATAAAAATGTAAATACTGATTTCATCCCCTCTTGTAAATGATATGTAGAGACACCTCCACCAAACATTTAAGAAGTTAACGTGTAAGAATTATAAAATATTGATGGGACAGTGTGTTTGTGTAAAGAGGAAAAGTTCTTTTATTCAGACTATTTGGGATGATTTGAATTTTATGAATATTTTTTTCATCAACTGGTGACCTGTCCAGGGTGTGACCACGCCTTTTGCCCTATGTCAGCTGGGATTGGCACCAGCAACCCTTATGTGGAGGGTAAAGTGGTAAAAGATGAGTTAATGAATGGATGAATATTTGTTTTATTTGCCAGACATTTCAGATATCACTGTGTGCTTTTGTCTGACATTGAATCTCAACTGATCATTGAAAATGCAAATTAACCATTAATAACAAAATAATAATAAATGGTGCTTTTTTATATATTTATAAATGTTTATTCTAGAAGATATTTAAATATGTCCAGTTTTTTTTTAAGTTTGGAACTTAGGGTGGAGTGAGATTTGGGGGGGATTGAGTGGGGGTTGATGCTGCAGCTCTAAACTTCAATCAAAGTACAACATGTGAACATCATATCTGCAAAGGCTGACTTTGATCAAGTGAAGCAAAACAAAATAAGAGCGCTTTTCAGTGCAGAAAGTACAGGCGAGGTCTGACACCATCTGTGCCATTTGAATTTTCTCATGTATAAAACCACTTATTTTACTGGTGTGAGAAGCTGAGATGCCACTGTCAGCCCGATGCCCTGGACTCCCCTCAGCAAGCTGTCGTGCGTAAACGGCACAATCACTGGCTCGTGCGTAAATTGATAATACAGGAATGCCGTTCATGCTCATGCCCGCACTCTTCTGCAAGCCATGGCTGCAGGTGCACCAGATGTGGAGAGTCCAGACCCGGAGCTCTCCGGTGGCGAACCCACTCCTCCTCCTAGGCTTATTTATAGTGCTAGAGATGTTATGATGTTAACAGAGGGCTTCTTTTATTTCTTTGTTCCAACGTCCAAGTGGCCCATGTAGATGTATAAATGACTCATTCTTGACAAAAGGCAAAAGAGCTGTGTGCCTGCGCACATTTGAATAATGTCGGGCTGTAAACGGATTCGGGCTTTTAAAAAGCTGTCAATCAAAATATTCTTGTCGGGCCTAACTTTTAAAGCCCGATTACAGCTCTACGCCAGATGGCTGGACTGAGCTTTATCCCACTACGCAGGCTTGTATCTCCATGAGGGGTTGAAATGCCTTTGAAGACTGACCAGTAATATCAACTTTTGACAGAAACATCAAAGGTGAGAGACCTTTTTGTTGTCTTTATTCTTTGGCTTTTATCTCCGTGGTGCTTTGACTTGATGAAGCGCTTGTCTGTCTTCTCAGGTGAGCAAGAGGAGAACGTTCAGTTGGACGAGTATGCGGTCTACAAAGAAGATCACATCACATACATTGCAATATCACAATATGTGATGCGTCTCAGTGTAGCGTGGACGTCTAAAGCTTCCCAGGTCACGAAAAAGCCTCACTGCCAGTACGAAATACGACCATATGTCCATGAAACTTTTATCCGCGAATACCACTCGCTGAAAAGCAACTTTGTGTTGAAGAAACTAAAGGCGCTGTTGTCTCATATAATGTCATCCCGCTTGTAAACATGTATTATGTGCTTATGTAATGTTATGTGACATGTTACAATCAGTGTAAAGTGTTGTGTAATAAACTTTGTTACCTGTGTATGAGAGTGCTTGGCATTACGTTTGCCATGCAACCATTTGAGGGTTCAACATTTCCAGACCCTTGAACCTTACATGGTGCTAGGTTCTCATAGACCTAACATCGATTGGATGATGGCTGTGGTTCAAAAAAATATGTAACTCCGCCTACTCTGGACTCCAAGACCTAAAATCTTGCAGTGGACCAAGCTCTTTAAAAACCAATGTCCAGGACCCTGTAAGTCTCCATCAAGTTAACTTGTCACCATACGTTAAGTTCATACTCTTTACACTTCAAACTGACACTTTAATAATTAAAATAATAACAATAATGCACCTAGCAACAAGAAATACTATGTTCTGATTGGCTGCTGAGCTCTAGTACTAATGCTGCTAAATATTATAAAAGAACCCGAAATATTTGCGAATAAACAAACGTTATGTGATGTTTTATTATGTATAACTATATTACATTAACCAAAAAGAGAGAAGAAACGCTGTTTTTCTGCTACCATTACAGAGTTTAAAACGCGTGTTCTCCACATGCGGTCAAGGTCTCGCGATGTTAAGCATCGTGACGTCACTTCCCGTGAGCTCTGTGATTTTTTTTTAAACAGGCCAATGAAGTGAGGCGGTTGGATGCGACAGCTCAAATAGTCCAATCAGGACGCTTTGTGGGAACAATTTAAAGGTCAGTACGGGACTTTGTGCCACTACAACTTCTCCTGCTGAAGGTAACGAATATGTTCTGCTCTCGTTTCTTTACAATTGTCCAAAAGAACATTTTTTGTTTGATATTCGACTGTTTATTGAATTGTTAACGTAAGATAAGGTTCATGTTCTAGAAGGAAGAGACGTCCTGCTCGTCTTGTTACGTTTGTCAGTCGTGTTGCAGCAGCATCACGAGGCAGCTCACAGTGATCCACCTAACTAGTTTTATGTTTAATTTCTCAGGAATAATCGCACACAGACAGTCTGGTTACCGCTGCTGACTAGCTTCCTGAAAATGTCTGAGAACGCGGATCGTCTGAACAAGTTCAAGAACAAAGGCAGAGATGCAAATGTGAGGGTTTTTATGTGTGTTTGTTATTAATCCGAACATTTGACAGTTGGGTTGTGGCTGTTTGAGTATATGTTTGACATGGTTTCAAATAAACGCAGGAGCTTCGACGCAGGAGAGTGGAGGTGAACGTGGAGCTCCGTAAAGCGAAGAAAGATGACCAGATGTTCAAGAGAAGAAATGTGGCCGCGTTTCCTGACGAGGCGACTTCTCCACTGCAGGAGAGAAGTCAGAACTGTCAGGTATGTATGTGTGCCCCCAATTTTTTATATTCATATGCTTATTAAGTTCTGTCCTAAACAATGACAACAGTAAAAATAAGGAAATAATCCGTTAAAACATTGTGAGAAGAGATGACATGAAATGTTTTGACTCCACCCTGATCCAGTCCAAATGACTGTTACCTTTTCGTTTTTGATCTATAACAAATATTGACGTATATATCTATAAATATAGAGTTTTTTTTTACATATTTTACATATATTTTCCAATATAAGATAGGGGATGTTTACATTGTTACATGACAGTAAAGATTTTAAAATAGTAAACGTGTGTTTTCCAAAAAAGTACAATATCTAAAAAGCTATTAACACTATAAGACTAGACTTATCGGCAGCCTGTGGCCAAGTGGAAAGGGAACTTGGCTTGTAACCGGAGGGTCGCTGGTTCAAGTCCCCACCAGGTCAAAAGGGCTGGGGTACCCCTGAGCAAGGTACCCAACCCCCATTAATTTCCAGTGTTTGTAGTGGGTCCTTCATGTGGACTGATGGGTCAAATGCAGAGAAATAATTTCCCTAAGGGGATTAATAAAGTAGAAGATTTTTATGTATGTATATGTATGTATATGTGTTAAAATAGAATGTACATTATGGACATATATGCAGAATATAATACACAGTATGGGCTTGATATTTGATATGTACAGTATAAACAAAGGTTGAACATGGGAAATTATATAAGTATATTGCACTAATATACATTTACAGTATAAAATATATATATATACACACACACACACACGTACATACACACACATATGAGATAGAGATTTTTATATATAGAGAGAGATGGATAGATTTATTTTCGTAAGCGATTAATCCGTCAGTTTTCTTGATTTTAATCGCGTTGTCTTTTGGTCCATAAAATGTGTCATATTTCTCAAACTTGGAAAGGATAATGTTTTTTGTTTTGTCCAAAATAAAAAAATCAGTTTTAATGATTTCTTATATGGAGCAAAGAAACCAGGAAAAATTTAAAAAGCTGAAAAATCTGACAATAGTCATAGTTCAGTAGTCCCAAATGTATTAATTAGAAAACTTTTCCACCTGCAATATTATAAGATTTTCCTTTTTTTTTTCCTTTTTTTTTTCTTTTTTTTTTTTCATGTGCATACAATAGACTGAAACTGACATAGTAAAGGGTAAACCACCTGTATGTGTGTTCAAATATTGTGTAACAAATTGCAGGCTGCCAGGCAGTGGACTGTAGAAGAGATTGTCGCAGGAGTGAACAGTGACAACCCCGAATCCCAGCTCCAGGCTACACAGGCTGCACGGTAAGGACAGTTCATCAAAGATCACCGAACATTGAGTATTACTGCACAATCACAAATGACCAAGTTCTTCCGCCATGACTTATTTTTACTGCATTGTCCCCCCAACACAGAAAACTGTTGTCACGTGACAAGCATCCTCCCATTGATCAATTGATCAGCGCTGGTCTGATTCCCAAGTTCGTCTCGTTCCTGGGGCTGGTGGACTGTCCTCCAATTCAGTTCGAGGCTTCCTGGGCCCTGACCAATATTGCCTCCGGGACGTCTGACCAGACGGTTGCTGTCGTTGGAGGCGGAGCCGTTCCTGCCTTCATTAGCCTGATTACATCCCCCCACCAGCATATCAGCGAACAAGCTGTCTGGGCTCTTGGAAACATTGCTGGTAATTGACAGAATATATATATTTTTTTAAAAAAACATTGACATGACTTGTTTGTCAATCTAAATGCGTGGTGTATTTTTTATTTTTTTTTGCCATTCTTCCTCTTTAGGTGATGGATCGGCTCTTAGAGACAAGGTCATCAAGCATGGAGCTGTGGCCCCTCTGCTCAGTCTGATGGCAGTCCCTGATCTGTCCATGTTTAATGTAAGTTAGTATTGGAACAATTTAATTCAGACTGTTCCCTCTTATGCATGCTTAACTGTTTATTCCTTTGGTTGTCCACTAGGGGGTGCCCTAAGTTTATCATGTCAAACTAATGCCTTCACTCATTTGATTGCTTTGCAGACCGGCTATGTGAGAAATGTGACATGGACGCTGTCAAACCTCTGCCGCAACAAGAACCCCTCCCCACCTTTGACTGCCATCCAGCAGATCTTACCCGCTCTCATCCGTCTACTGCACCACGACGATCTGGAGGTCTTGGCTGATGCGTGTTGGGCCGTTTCTTACCTAACAGACGGCTCAAATGACCGCATCCAGGTGGTGGTCCAAACTGGCGTAATTCCCCGCCTTGTGAAGCTGCTCGGCTTTGATGAGCTGTCTATCATTGTACGTATATGCAGAGACACCCTCTGTGTGATCGCCCTGCAGCCTCTCCTGAGGTCTTCCCAGCGTATGTAATGACCCCTGTCTCTCACCCTTCCTCAGACCCCCGCACTGCGTGCCATTGGCAACATTGTGACCGGGACAGATGAGCAGACTCAAGCAGTTCTTGATGCAGGGGCCCTGTCCATGTTCCATCGACTGCTGCGGCACAAAAAAGCCAACATCCAGAAAGAGGCAGCCTGGACTCTGTCCAACATCACTGCAGGAAGAGACTGCCAAATCCAGGAGGTCATAGACGCCGGCCTTGTTCCATATATGATTGAAACTCTTGCACGGGTATGTTTGGCTCTCTTAAACCAAGGCTTAATTGAATTTTGACCACTGAGCTCTTGTAAATCAGATTCCTTCATTGGATGTTGTTCCAGGTTTTTAGTTAATTTGTTATTCCTTTCTCTGCAGGGTGACTACAAAACTCAAAAAGAGGCTGTATGGGCCATTACAAATTTCACCAGCGGGGGCAGTGTTCAGCAGGTGGTTTTTCTGGTTCAAGCCAATGTGCTTGAGCCTCTTTTGAATTTACTCTCCTCAAAAGACAGCAAAATTATCCTCGTCATCTTGGATGCCATCACCAACATCTTCCTGGTGAGTGTTTTGTCATGTAAATGTGAGTGGGTTTTTTTTGTTTTTGTCCACCCCGCCCCCCAAATACAGCTGGCATGATGTCTGTAAAAATATCTCATGTTTTTGTGTTAGGCTGGAGATAAAATTGGGGAGTCAGACAAGCTGAGTCTCATGATGGAGGAATGTGGTGGACTGGACAAGATAGAAGGCCTGCAGTCCCATGAGAATGAGATGGTGTACAAAGCGGCTCTCAACCTGATTGAGAAGTACTTTTCTGAAGAGGTAAGTGACCTCAAAAGAGCTAACGGTAACAGAAAATTTTATTGTTATGCTGTCTCCCTGAGTGGTCTCACTGTTTTGTATTTTCTTATTTTTAAAGGAGGAGGAGGTACAGAGTGTGGCCCCGGAATCAACCACTGATGGTTATGCTTTCCAAATCAGTGAAAACCAAAGCACTTTCAACTTTTAGGTGACTTTCTAACCCCTGTACTGTACTCTCTTCACTAAAACTGCTGTTTGTCCTTTTCTATGTGTGTCTTTGTATGTACTGTACATACAGTTTTTTTTTAAATGTGACTGAAAAACATGTAAATAAAGTTGTCATATTATGTGTGGGGAGTTATTATTTCACTACAAAGTATATTTACACCAATGGTAGTTTATAAATACTTTTCAATCTTGTGCCTTGGAACAGTGTTGATAGTAGATGTAGCAAGTTTCTTTGCTTGATAAATATATCCTGACTAGCAAGAATTGTAATGCGATAAACATGAACAAATGTGTGCAAAACAGAATTGAGTTCAAATGATGTTTCTGTTCAGTGGGGCATCTTTGTTATGAAAGACGTGCGCCAGCATTTGTACAGTTCTGTTTCTTACTGAAATGGCAGTCAATTTACAAGTAAAAACTGGTTGCCATCGTCCCCACTTTGTATCAGATTTTTTTTAAATAAATAATTTATAGTGTTTTTATTGCATTGAGACTGGTCCATTTTTAAAATCAAGCTGTCATGAGTGTATCTCCACCATTTTGACAGGATTTAAATTAATATTCTTTGTAATATTTATCTCCCAAAACACTCCATGGACTATGAAACGTGTCTCACTTGCTTCATACATGACAGACAGAGGCAAGTTCTCATCGCTATCAAAAATAGTTGTATGCAAAAGCTTCTCTGCACCATAACCCATTGAAGCATCTCCTCTTTCTGACCTTCCCCCGTGACTGGTCCCTTTCCCTAGTCATTAGCCAGATTTCCTCAAGGCTGGAAGGTCAGAGCAGTCAGGTTATCTCAGATCACTTTCATTTACATAAGACTGAAATGTCCAATAAACATTTTAAAAATGGAAATGAACTACTGTTTGGCTCAACCTAAAGATAGAAGAACAACTGACACAATTAGGCTGCGTTTTAGCCATCAGAACAGCTTACCACTGTATTAAACCAAAGGTATTTTTAATTTGACAGTGTACAATCAGAACATCATACCACTATAAACAACTGCAGGTAGCCCATTGTGGCAAATAAAGCAACCCATCATAGCACATTATAATATGATAAGTATTGTATTGTGTAAAATTGTGCATCTTAACACTACATTTTATTCTGTGGGGCAGGGGTACCAAACTCATTTTAGTTCAGCGGCCACATACAGCACAATTTGATCTCAAGTGGGCCAGACCAGTCAAATAATATTATAAGAACCTATTAACAACAAGCACTCAAAATGTTCCCCGTCGTTTTACATTAAATTAAGTATCATTTTACAAAATACCCTGAAATGTCTTGATAAGTGCAATTTCAACAATATTATGCCTAAGTTAACCATTTACAAAGGCACAAAACATTTGGAACCGAAAATGTAATATTTCACAAATTCATCCTGGGGCCCCGAATTGGACCCACTGGTGGGCCGGCTCTGGCCCACGGGCCGTAGGTTTGACACCCCTGCTGTCGGGTAAATTAAAGTAAATCAGAACACAAGACTATGAAGTACAGGTATTTTAACATCAGTGTGTTATTTTAATGAGGCTATGTTATTTTAGTACATTCAGCTATTCTGACAAACAATGGCAAATGTCAGAAGACCGGAAAAGTAAAAACTGTTCGCTACTCAAGGACACACTGGGATCTGTGTGAGAGTGTGTTTGTGTGTGTGTCTGTGTTATTACATTTCGGTGCCACCACATGCTGGAGACTTGTTTGACTCCCCCCCCCCTCCCCCCTCTACAGTGTGTTGTCGTCACCGGTCAGCTCCTACCAGCATTCTCCTGAGGTGGGATCTCCTCCACACTTTAACTCTCACCGAGCGGGGAGCACAGGACGAGTCAGTCCGGGGCAGAAGAGGCTCCTAACGAAGATGTGAAGACAAACACCGCGTAACAGCAGCGCCGCGACTCCCTCCAGCTGCCCCGGTTTTATGTCTCCCCCGAGCCGAAGTCATTCTCAGTGAATGGTTCTCTGCAGCAGCGCTACAACACGCTATTTTATTTACCCCTCCTTTTATTTTTTTTATATTTAAAATTATCATTATTATTATTATTATTCGTAGCATTTGTGAGCTCTCGCTATGGCAGTTCAGTCCACATCCGGGCCACAATGTCTTGACTCCATTATTGTGTAAAACTGACGGAGTGGTTGTTATTATTAATATTACTGTTATTATAATATATATTTTTTTTTACATTTAACGACACACTTTTATTGCGCGCAGTGAAGGCTGCTACCAAGAGGACATGTCTAACCAAGGAGTTCGACGGAATGGCCCGGTGAAGCTACGACTAACAGGTAGCTAGCAACGCTTTTAAATCCCCAACTCTACCCCCGCACACACTGGCTTGGAGGGCTCGGTGTATTTGTTGGATGGGAACAGTTCCCATGGGCCATGGAGTTTGGCTTTCCGCCGAATTATGTCTCCTGTGATTCTAACGTTGTTGTGTACAGCTACGTTACCTTTGAATTGTGCATGGTTTTCGCTGTGCTGACCACCACTGCTAAACTGAGCATGAATTTAATATTCCTTTTCTTGGAAATAGACTCAACCCTATGTGTGTGTGTGTGTGTGTGTATGTGTGTGTGACTGTCGCCAGCAACCACCACCGTCACCACCGGTAACACGGCTTCCAGACTAACGTATATGTTGTATTCCTCTGCCTTGAGTTTGTTTCTTTATGAAACAAAAATATTAATAAATGTAATAAATGTATGTACATATTTGTAGGAGGGCTACCCGGCAGTGCTCTGCTGACAGATGGGCTATCACATAAAGTTGGCTAGCCGACGTTAGCCTAGCCAGACAGTCTGGCAGTTAGTCATAATCAAGCCTTTATGCCAGAACAAACCCGGGCTGATATGACTGGCTGCTCCATAGGTCACAAGAGTGTGCAACTGCCACTACACAGTGAACAGTGTCCCATAACTGCTAACTGACAGACAGCTGACTCCTTTGTCATTGTTGTTTAAACAGGTCACCATTAAAATGCAACCCCGAATTGCAAGTTGATTTACAGCCACTGAGCATTTTGTACTTTTACATGATGATATTGTTTGGACTGTTAAAAAAAAAACCAGTCAAAGGCTGATTTATAACAGTTTTTGGAGGTGGTTTGTAATGGGATTCAAATCACATTGCCACAGATGCATTTGGGTGTGAATGCACATGTTCTTTTGCATCAGCCATAAAGGGATGATTCAGTTTTTTAAGTGTGGTTGTATGAGCTATTAATACATTATTAACACTGATTTTGCCAAGCATGTTGCTGAGCATGTCACCCAGGCTGGTTCCACCATTTCTGTGAACAAGCCTGGGACCTGGACATGCAGGGACACATTTTCACCACTTTACGAAAAGGCTCACCTAAAGTAATATACCTATTCTGAAGTCTACTGTTCCCTGGCTGGAATCTGACACTCTGCACCAAATGCTATAGAGAACACCGGTGATTTTTTACTTCATGGCACACAGGAGTTGTTACTCTACTGCTGCCTCCATCACTACGCTTAAAAAAAACATTATCTTGTGACTTTGGTGCTTGACCTCCTTTGTTCGGTTTTACTTAAGTGATGCACACTTACCAGTTCAGCAGCTTTCGTGTTTTTTGTAAAATAAAAATGCATATTTTCTCTGTGATAGTTAGCCTTTCAAAAAACCTGTACCATCCTTTAAACATACAACGATAACATGAACATTGGTGATGTAAGGAAAGGACTTAATTACTGATTCTGCAGAATACTATGGAGGAGTGGGGATCACACCACACTCCTCGGTGTACAGCTAAGCCATAACATTGACAGACAGACAGACGACTTTATTAATCCCTTTGGGAGGTTCCCTCGGGGAAATTAAAAAACACTATATAGTTATATTTATAAAAACGACATGACATGATTGTTTGGAGAACAAGATGATGCACTTCACAGTCACAATTTTTCCTGCATTCTTATTTGAAAGGTGCATCACAAACATGGGTACGACTACGTTTTTGCCAAAGCCACACATCACATGCCAATACACTGATAATGTCTGCACACAGAAATCTGTTTTCATTACTTGCAATTAACAGTGCAGACAGTCTGCCTGAAAATATCTGATCTAAGAAAAAGATTCCACGTCTGCACGCCCTGTTGGAGTTGGGTCTATTCAGAACAAATAATTTGTTGTGAAGAACATCGTACAGTTGTGGAGGTTTGTTTGGACTCCTTTCTCCCTCCTTTCCTCTCTCCCTCAGCTGTTTGGTTTGTGCCTTTTCAACACAAACAGGGAAAAGGTTTACATGAGCGCACAATGTTTTGACTGGAACCTAACAGCTGCCCCTTTTGATGTAAGTCCAGGGTCTGACCTGAATCAAATTCCAGGGCTGTCCGCTCCTATCAGGACGGGCCAAATCAAATATTTAAGATGGTGCTGTTCCTAATAGGAATAAGTGGAGACATGAAGGAGGGATCTTAATAAGATTTACCCTATAACATTATAATAATTGATAAGAGGCATTTTTAGGTGACTTTACTTCCAATATACAGTAGTTGAATACTTTCAGAGGAATTTTTGTCAAGCTGGTTTGAGCATTTTGTTGCATTATATTTTGACAGTAATAATTCTTATCCAGGACATATACTTTAAAAAAAGGCATGAACCTGTTACCCTTCTGTCGATTGCACTGAAGTACAGCAACAATTTGCTAGATACTGTGTAAGAATTGGTCACTTTATCATTTGCTGATGTCCCTCAGAGACATGCCACTACATCATCTTTATGTACGCAACCATCATGTTGAAATCCAGAGGAGTCGTTAGGTTGTGAATCAGTTCTGTCACCACATTTTGTGATGAACTGCAGTGGTCTCCTGGTGGAATGCTAAGAATGTGAGTCCACAGTGAAGAATGGAGAGTGCAGGACCTCACAGACCACCGCTCCTCTTGATGCTGATCGACACTGACTGTATAGCCCTCCAGAATAAATATAATCTCTGCTAGGGAACAATACAACTCCATAAAATGTTTGGTGACCTCAGTCTTTATATGTTGCACTAATTATGTAATATGTTGTTCTGTCATCTGCACGGTCAGCCCTGAAAACAGTGCAAATCAGTATTTGGAGCATGCAAGAAAGGCAGCCATCTCATGGTAAAGACGTAGCACTCACTTTTGATCGAGGGGCTTCCTGTATTATTTTCCTTGTGTTTATTTATTTATTTTTCATAGTGCTGCACAGCTGTTTATGCTAGGTTGGTTAGATCACCGCTTGGGGAGTAACGGTCCCAGAAAGTGTCATTGCGACATTGCAGCTCCATGTTGTCATCTGTAGTCAAGTTGATTTTTGACACATACTTGCCGATGACTTTGTTTCCAAGCAGGTTGTGAATGATGAGTTGCTACATTTAAAGAGGCCTGTAGCTGTTTGTGCTGTAGGCGTCTCTCCGTGTTGACAACCCCCCTGTCCATTTGAACCAGATGTTGCAGATGTTTGCCAGCTATTAAACTGGAAAAATATGGCAAGCAAGCTGCTAAAACTAACACTCGGGGTGAGAATTGCCCCTTGACTAGACGGGACAGGTTTCCTTTCTTCTCCACAGCTGATGAAATTACATGACACACAAACTCAGGCACTGGCATAATATGCATGATCTATCAAGTTATAAATTACATCATTAAGAAATGGCTCATTGCCTTGTCAGATCATTTTTAAATTCTGTCATGCAGACATGGCTCATGGCATAATTTGCACCACTTTCCGTGCAACCATAAATCTGATGACACGATGAAGAATGCCAAGTCGGAGTTCCGTGTAATATGAATGAAACTCTGCAGAAAGGAGACGACATTCATCTACTTAATCACAAACTGTGACCTCATATACAATTGTCAGCGGTGCACTGTCCCTGCTCCTCTAAATGATTTCCTTGCACAGAAAGATGTGCATCAGAGTAACAAATGAGCTGCTGTGTGTTTGATTTTCTGGTGTGATTCAGATTCTTGACATTTATTGCCATTTTTGTCTTAGCTGAGAGTTTACGTATGACTTGTTAAGCATGTGGTTTGCTCATCTGAATTCTTTGGCGTGGTGCAGACCAGCGAAAAGAGCTATCTCAGTGGGATTCCCTAGAATTCTCCATTCGCATTCCCACCTCTTCCTCTCTGAGTCACTCCTGTTCTTTCCGACTCTAGGCTTCTTCCCCTTCAAACCAAGTCAGAAGCATATTTCACTCCCACCCTTATGTGAGCTTCCTACGCACTTTCTTGATTTGTTTGATAACTCTCTGTGTAGGTGTTATTATCTATTTATCTGCAGATGATCAGAATTTAAACCTGCTGCAACTGACAATGTTTTGGGGGGTATTTCCCTGACCCAGACACTGGCTGAGAAGAGAACAGATTTACTTAAAAAAATGCAAAATAGTCCTGGGGTTTCACACTGGCCCAGTGTGTGTCTTTGAGCAAAAGGCTAAGGTATCTTTTTTCAATGCCACTTGGTCTGACTGTAGTCTGCAGATGGGGATCTTTGGATGTTGGATGATTTGAATAAGAAACTCCCACAGCTGGGCACAGATGGGTCTGTGGAGGCACAGGACCTGATCATCAAGAGAGTTTTAATGTGGTCGGAGCTGGCACTTGTTGCATTCATGTGGTCTTAGTTTTACAGAGTGGCTGGATGGAAGTGATTTGGGTTCATCTGGGTGTTCAGACAGGATACATTGTTAATACGCAGTGATTAGCTGCATGTGGTGAACTGTTGAGTCTACTGGCATATCATGGGTATGTATTTTCGGCAAACATTTCCACATTTTCCTCTAACAAGATGTAAAAGAAAACAAAATAATAGTGGCTAAAGACCAGGGAAAACACTGGGGTCAGGAGATCGCAAAGAGAACATAACAAGCAATCATTGTATATCATTTGTAGACATTTTTCTTTCCCCCCGTTGAGAGCCTCCCATAATTTGAAATTGTTCCATCAATTAATTGACTGACTTGGGTTGGCTTTCCTGTTGATTCAGCTGCGTTTCAATGAGGACAAAGCATTATGCGGTTGCCTTACCCTCAGCCGCCTTCAACTACGGCCAGGAGGAGACCAGATGTAGCAAGGGGAGAGAGTGGGCAGCTTCTTAGAGAGGAAGTGCTCCCCAGACCCAAACACTTGTCCAAATGTCACCCCTGACAGGTGGGGAGCAGAATGGTCCAGATTCCCTCTTTTGAGGTTCCCCTGCAACAATAAAGTGCAGTCATATTACTCAGCAGGACACAAGGCATCTTGTCTGGTTTGTTGCTTATATCACTGGGTGGCTCGCAATTCTGTCCTGTCACTGTATTATAACAGCGTGCCGTGGGTTTGATTAGTGGGTGGCATGTGTAGTTTGGGAAGACCAGCTCTTCCTGCTGAAGAGAGCATCAACACTTGAGAATGGCTGCTTTGTAACAGTAAAAGCAAATAATATTTTACTGTATCCACACGCCATGTTTCATTTGGAGCTGGAAAAAAGAGAGAAACTTACCAACCTTGTTCTCAGTTAATACTTTTCATTGAATCACAACCAAGGCTACTTGTAGTTCAGGCATGATGGGTTGTAAGTCATAGTAGTTCCAATCATGTTGGCTTAATAATCTTTTTCTATGTACTCATTGTTGTCCATGCTTTCTTACTATTAAGTTTATCACTTCACATCAATTTGGTGTGGCAAATAAATGGGATGCACCTTTGTGCATAGAGCATTTATCAAGTGAGAGGAAAACAAGCTGGCAACTAATGCTTACATACAGTTTTATTTTTCTAATGTGAGTGTTTCTTTAGTCATGGAGAAGTGCTAATCCTCTTGGGTGGTTTGGGGGAGACCTTCAAAGGCCTGATCTGTTAACTTTGTTTTGGTGGTTAATGGTTCAGAATTGGATTAGTGGCGAGTGTGAGGGAGGGGAGTTCCAGTGAGAACTAAACTGATTCTTGTCTGCAGCCTCTTATCCCATCCTTCCTGCCTGCCTGGTCTCCATGCTGTCCCTGTCCACTGCCTCAGCCATCTCCTTAATTTCTTGCATTTTTTTTTTTTTAATGTAGTGCTTTCTTAGAAGTTGAGAAACATAATATTTTTCATCTGAAGTGGCTGAATATAAATCTTACATCAATGTTCAAACTCATTTGACTTGGATTTAGTGTTGTGCAGGCTGTCTATGAACACAACATAACCGCTTTCATGTTACAGCTTATACAAACCATCACCAAGTACAAGAATTAGACACTGGCCTTATGTTTCACGGCTGTACTGACACAAGCTTATTCCCACAGCTGCAGTCAGTCATGTACCCGAAAGTAGAGGTAGGCCTTGCCTTGTATAGTGCTGCACCTCATCCTGAAATGAATGTGGGTAGGGATGGTGCAGCCGTTTGCAACGTGTTTATTGTGGAAAATTATTGATTCAATTCATGTGTTGGCTCAGTAGAAGCTCTCCGATCACATTGTAGCCATCACCTGTGGTGCTATTAAGAGAGTGTGCTAGTTCACCATCACCCTCGTGCCAGTTCAGAACAACATGCTGGTACAACAGAGCTCAGATCTCTAATCATTACACTGGTTAATGTTCCACTTCTCTTGTGTTTGTTTCCAGCTGTGGTATTGGCTATTTGTCACCTTCTTCCGTGTGTAATTGTTATCTCTCACCAGTGTGCATGGTTGAGATCACTTGCACAGACTGGACAGTCTCATTAGCTTTATTTGACATCGATTCGTGGAGAGAAGCTTTCACTTCAGGATGGCCAGAGCGTTGCTGCCCAGCTGTCTGATGAGTGAGGGTAACCTGAGATTAATGATTCGACCTGCATGGCTCTGCTTTAAACCTGTATGGACATGGGTTGATACGATTAACTCTGACTAACTTCAAGCAGATGGGGGTCTCTCAAGTATTAGTGTGTTCGTGTTTGGGGGTGTTACAAAAGCCGCAAGACGCCAACAGCTGACTGGAGGCGTCTGTCCGTGCCTCAGCCTTATGTTTGAGCCCCTTCAGTCCTCTGAGGAGACGGGATCAGAAGAGAGATGTTTATATTCACACCCGATCACGTTTCAAATGGCATCTCTGCTAAAGTTGAACAAATACACCACAGGAGATTCCTGTGAAGTTGAGCATAGAGAAGCAAATGTGATACTCGAACATTGGGATTTTTTGCTCCGTGCCGAGGGCCGAAAGATTTTGCTGGCATATAATGGGAAAGTCAAGCTTTCAGAACTATATTAGGATTTAAATCAAGCTGGAACTCTACCTTGAGATACTAACACAATATGAACTTCTGTCGTATAATGCAAGGATAAGGATGTAAAGATATGAACTGTATAAATTGAATTTAACATAGAACTATCAAAATTAGAACAATTAAATTGCAGCCATTGTGATTTGATGATGGCACTGTTTTAAATTGCATTTTCTATTTGAAAATGAAAATGATGCCCAGCCCTATCCTTGACACTCTTGAATAAGATTGAAAAGAATCCTCAGTATGTGCAGAGCCCCATAAGGGATAAGTATCATCAGGAATTTGTTGACACTGGTACTGCTTATCACTGCTGATACTTCAATGTAATTTGGTGTTGTGTAGAGAATATGTACTTTTTACCTCACAACCAGAGGACAGGGGTTGCTGTTGGAAGAAATGGACTCCACTGTAGTTGAAGGACTGTAAATCTTTTACAATAAACTTGGCAACAACACTGTGACATCAACAGTTTTTTTCCCCCCAGAGTCATGTTCCCTCGTTTGGTCTGACTTCTGTGGCTGCTGGTTGACTGACGTCTCTGGGATTATTTAGCACATATTAGAAGTTCTTAAAAGTGATGCCAACAGCTTCTTGACTTAGTAGTGACACAGTTTATCATTAGGAGTTACCTTCAGCTCCTATCAGCACTGCTGGAGCAGGAATGCTGCACACGTACAAGTACAGTTGTATTGCACACAGTAAATGTAATTCAAATATCGATAGTGGCCGGCTTTGTTCAGACACCTATTGATACTTGAACTTCAGTACTGACCAATGAGGAACCAGTACCATTTCTCCTTATGGACACTGGCACAATAACACTAGTGCTGGAGACAAATTCCAGGAGAAACACGTGAATGAAATAACTGTTAGTCGCATGTAGCATTCTCCACACAAACATATCTTATACTTAGCTTGATCGTAAAGTTGGATCTCCAAGGACCATAAATCTATGTGTCTATAAAGCATTTGTCACATTCATTCCCCGTTATTTTTTAACCGAAGTGTTAAAAACAATCCATGCAGTGTTCTTAAAATATGGCCGTGATTGATGACATTTTACTTGGTCATGATAACGTATGTCCTCTAGACACGTGCCATCTAATTTCAACATGACTTGTAAAAAGTGTTTATCGTACGCACCTGTGCACAGCTGGCTTTTGATCTGAGGCATCACATATTTGTCATGTTGATTAAAAACTGATGATAAACATCTTAAGCCAGAAAGAAAGGGAGAAACCTCGAAGGATATGATGATTTTGGCACATTTACTGTCCTGATTCTTACGTGTCGCTCACAGTTCTTTCTGTCCAACACATTTATTGGCAAGTTTATGTTGGCTGGGTGATAATGATGTAACACTACTCCTAGAAGTTGGGAATTAATTCTTAGCAACTAAAACTCTCCAGAATTTGGCGAGGGTGACTATATTGGAGAGGCAGCGCAGTAACTCTGGCAATTACCTCAGTTCTGTCTCTGTGATGTTCCTCAAATTCTATTGAACAGGTTGGTACCGTCCAGTCTCTCCACTACAGCCCAGTTCAGGCCTTCTCGTCTCCATTACATCACAGGAGGCAAAAGAGCCAAGAATCACGGAGAGCCGTGCAGTCACTCAGTGCAGCCCGAGTCCCAGCCAACAGCAGTGCAAGCTTGCAGAAGCGTGAGCTCTGATCCGCTCATGGTTTTGACTTCTTACTTTGTGGCAGTGGTGATGGTACTTTGGAAGACTTCATTCGTCCTGGATGATTCTCCGTTGTAATGCACAGTGAGTGGAAAAGAGAGAGTGGTGCAGAGGGTTAAGAAATGCCACTAAAATTGCCAGTGTGGCATTGGTTTCTCACTATTTGGAGCTGAAAATAGTCGGGGTGGACTCCTCTATTATGCAATTACAGTTGACTGTATCACTGAGGGAAAAGGTGACGTGAGATGGATGAAATGTTCTCACACTAACACCGTTGCCAGGCCCTTTCCTCTCACATGTGGTTGTGTGCGGTGACTTTCCTCATGTAGTAAAACAGGTTTCAGCAAAGGACGATGAGACAGTGAAGTTGTGCATTACTACAACTATTGATTATTTTCATCAACAATCTTGACAATTATTTGACCTTTTTAGTGATTAATAATTAAATGCCAGAAAATGGTGATTATAAAATGTTGCAGTTTACCACAGAAGCATTTTTGTGTGTTAACAGCCTGTTGAAATACACTCAGTTTTTCTCATCTGAGAAGCTGGAACCAGAGCGTTAATAGATTTTTCATGACGTTTAATTAATTATCGAAGTAGTTGCTTTTATTTATTATCTGCAGATTGTGAAATTTGAACCGCTTATCAATCATGATCCGACTATACATCTAGTTTCCTCTCCACTCCCCAGGATTGTACTTTCCCCTTCATACACTGGGCAAGTGTGAAATAGAGATGAGGTATTTTTAATGCCTTTATGATTTTTTTCTTTTTAACTTGGAAGAAGGGAAACAAGGCCCTGCCCCCCTCTTTTTTGCACAGTGTTCCTTTCAGTTTTCCTCTCAGAATAAAGTGATGCACAGGGAGATTTTGTTACACATTTTCCCTTTTAATTTTGTAAATCTTGGAAAGTGCAGGTCTGTGTAGAGGCATTAGACGTTTTTCCTGGCAGTTAGTCGCTCCATGATCACTGCGTTACAAGTGCCTCTAATATCTGTAATATGTGACTAGTAGAAATCTTATTAGATTTGCTTATGACACAAGTGGATTTTCTATTATTTAGAGATCTATCATGGCTGAGACATTTCCCAGTGCCTACAAGTAAATTTACCTCAACCACATTTCCACAGTTGAAGAGTTGGACTGAGTTTATAAAATCCTACCCTGCTTCTTGCACTATTTTGCCTGACTCCAGTTAAGGGATAAATATAAGTGGTGTAGCCAGGTTTTTATTCTGTCATAAGCAGGGCAATGCAGTATGTCCTCGTCCAGAGTTGTGTGTTGTGTTTATTTCATACGTTGCTTGTTGTGTCTAAACCTAGTGGTAAATGATCTTTTGTTTGTTTTAGTAGAATGGACAAATATAGGTTAAAATGTACTAGATAGTCGCTCGTGTCTGAGCAGTAGTTCCATATCAGATGCTTTGGGCCTCAATTGTTGGTTCTGGCATGAAAAGCCTTTGCGTGAGTTTGTTTACGGTGGATCGAAGGTTGCGAGCCTGAGACCCACACTTAAGGCGCCCGCCTTCTCCAGTGGCACCATTGTGAATGGACACGTGCTGGTTCTGGCTGGGGTGCTTGCAGCGAGCTGCCGGAAGACTTGATTACAGTCATGGTCCGCCTCAAACCATGCCAGGCACTGCACTCATCCGCCAGTTGCAAGACAACTGTCGTTGGACACTTGAAGGTTCCAAACCCTAGTAACCAGGTAGTAACGGTCACCTGTGCGCTTTTTATAGGTTTCAGGTTGGGCTGCACTGATCCCGCGCACGACCGCCCAACTCCGCCTGGATGCAGTTTAGTGTCAAAGTGACAATATTATTATTGTAGTTTTAGTATTTGGACCAAAAACACTTATTGTTTACTACAAACATTCAGGGGTACTCCCTGAAATGAAATGTGCACTGGAGCCCTGAGAACTTTGTTTGCACTTGCACCACCATAAGGAACACTAATGTACAGTATGCTGGCTGATGGTTGGTATCTCAACATCACTCCTGACAACAACAAAGAGGTGACGCACTTCATGGCTCAAGCCCTCTCTGTATTCTGTGTTGTACTATATAACAGTTTCTTCTTAATTTTTGAAACAGATTTTCAACTGTAGAGAAATTTACTATCACCTGTCTTTTTTCATGTTTCCACCAGCATTTTGAAAAATGTTATTTGAGTCCAGCATTGATCGAATTGTCACCTTTTTTTTCGGATGATGGAAATGCAAACAGGAAATTAAAGTTTGTTGGGCTCCATAGTTCCAAAAGGGAGATTGGTACAGTACTGAGTTGGTCCAGTTCAAAATGAACTTGGATTTATTCCCAATGAACTGCGCCTTGTTTCCTTCCTGTGTAAGACTGAATGGCTCCATGTCTGTGAGGTCGCCATGCATGGCGTTCCAGCATCCAGCCTATATCAGCCTCCTTCCACTGCAGCCTCATTGACAGGGGCTCACACAGAGGCAGTTTTCAAGACTAAACATTACCCAACATCCTGCCAGGGGAGATTGATTGGGAAGTTTAGCAAGAGACTGGTAAAAACAGGTTCACCAGCACATCCATTAGCACTTGTCAAGTTGTAACTCAGTCTCCTTCATATACATTTTCCCCTCCTTTTACGTTTCAAGTCTCGGAGAAGTAAGGGAGGAGTGGGGAGGGGGAAAGGAAGCCTTTTGTTTATACAAGAACAATGCTACGCATGAGATTGCACGGTCCCGGGTCTGGAGTCAAAACAGGGCAGACAGACAAACATGCAGACAGGCTGAGGAAAGGCTGGGGGCTGGGGAGTAATGGGTGGAGGTGGGGGGAGTTTTTTTTTTTTTTCCCTGAAGATGTGTCAGACTGTCTGGCGGGGAAGGTCAGTGCACTGGACTGGAGGAGCCAGGTGGACAGGAAAGGAGGTTCAATATAGGGTCAACCTGAGCTTGTGGGCTTGAAGGGATTTATTTACGTTCTCACACAGTGATGATTCCATGCAGCTACGAGAACAGCTGATATTTTGCAATGCCTCCGTTTCGTCTAGTTGGGCTGTCTCTGTTCCCACACCCCCATTTCCTTCACCTCATAGACTCCTCCAGAGTAATGGTTAACCGCAGAGCAACAGAGTAGAGGGAGTGTGAACCTTCTCTCCCCCATATCTCTTGGTGTTACTCTATAACTATGAAAATGTCTGTATATGGCAGTTAACGGCAGAGAAAAGAATGTTCCCACTTCCGTCTTGTCTCTTGACCGGCGATTGCTGCCATGGCGACGCACCCTACCCTTCTCCCCCCCCCTAGACGTCACATGACCTACCCCTCCCCAGGTGTTTGGCTTGAGTCTGGCGAACTTCATTGATTCGCCTGCACAGTGGGGCTCTTTGTGTCCCAGCCTGTGAGAAACTCTGCCCATCCTCTCCCCACAGGTGGAACGTTAACTTCACCCCAAGGTTTAAGTATCTCTCTCTCCACAGAGCTGCTGTCGCCTCTCGGAGGGATTGATTTTTGTTATTGAGGACGGAGCTAAGCAAAAGTGTACACAGCACAATCAGCTGTGTGTGGCGTTTGCCTGGCTGTCTCCTCCGTCCTCTGGGAAGCAGCCTTGTTTGGGCTGTAATGTGGAAAGCCATTATGTGACTAATAAGCTGCAGTCAGCTCCTGAAAGCACAGGGCTCTCGTGCAGTGGTATTGTGTGAGGCTGTGTGTGCTTGTTAGATGATGCTGCGTTTAAGAAAAGCTATGTTTTTATTTGTTTTTATTTTGTGTGGATTAGTCTTTAGTCACTTTTTTTTGGTCTTGACATAACAATAAGTAAAAGTGACGCGTGCCTTAAACCTAAAAGGTTTTGGATATTTATCAGTTGGAGGGAATTGTATGTGAGCTCTTTTCACTCTCTGAAGTGTTGTGTGGATGAGCCAGTGATGGAGGTGGTGAAGCTTTTGTTAGGAGCCATAGATGCAGTTTGATGCACTGTAGATTGATTATAATCTTGGCCAGATTTTCCTTGGGAGTGGGGTTCTTAATCTCAATGGGATTTTTTTCCCGGGATAAATAAAGGTTAAATTAAAAAAAAAATAATATTAATTTTAAATGTCTGTTCCGGTCTCTCGCTGTGAGTGTCTCAGTGGTGATCATCCTGTCTGTCTCTGTCTCTCTGCAGGGGTTTTTCCTTACACCCTCCACCATCACCCCCTGCCCCCCCTCTGCCCAATCAGTCAGTGCTGCAGTGTGTGTGTGTGTGTGTGTGAGTGACAGTGCGACCGGAATGAGAAACACAGGCAGCACAGAGAGACCCTTCTCTCAGCTTCGCCTCAATACTTGCCATTGCTATGGCTACGGAGGATTTTAGATGCACAGGCTGAGATGCACAGGGTTATGCGATGCTTTTCCGGAGTTATCATCAAGTGTTTTGTGTTTTGTTTTTTTGTGACACAAGGGAATAAAGTTGTAACACATGAGGGGTGTAATGAGACGGTCATGTTATGGTTTATCAGAGCCAGATTGGTTATTCAAAACACCCAGATTATGCTATGGCAGTGCAAAATGTATTATTTGTTCTTAATGTGCTCAAATTGTATCTTCCTGATGCTAGAACTTATAGAATATAATATATTTATAGATGTGTAGAAAATAAATGTCGTACAAATTGAAAACAAAAATGGACTCTGTACAAAACGGGACATTACATTATCTTGTCCTTTTGTTTTAAAATACAGTAGATGCCTTTCTCTGTCATAGAACTGAATGGCTGTTTATTCAAGAGTGTAAATTTCCACCCAATACTGAATAAGACAGTGTAAATGTGAGTATTTTTTCCACACTCCGTGTCCAGGCCAAAACCAAAATAAGATTTGTTTAAAAATACACACCAAGGGCGAGAACTGCCAAAAAGTAGGACTTTGTTTATGTAGTTTATGTAGCCGTCCATTTATGAGATTCTGGCATATTGTAAATTGTCACATTTTTCATCTATGAACTATTTTGTGGTGGTCTGAGTGAAGTCGGGCTGCCAGGGTTATTTACATCCAGGAGGGAGAGAGAAGGGTTTTTTTTGGAGACAGTTTAGTATTTGCTGTTAGTTCGTTTTTCACTCAGACCTGGAAGTCGTTCTTACTCTGCAGGCGACCGCGAAAACAAACAAACAAACAAACAAACAAACAAAAACCAGAAGAAGAAGAATGGCTTGACTGGAAAATCACACAGACAAAAACTATCTGTGAGACAGATTTGCGTGACATTGTGCTCCGTTGGGAACGCCTGCAGGAGGCCAAAAATGTGGCTTTCTCATCCAGACTTTACCGTGAACTTTCATTGACACTCCTATGTTATCAAAAATCCGGACAGTTGTTGCTCCATTCTCCATTGTTGCACTAATCAACAAGGAGACGAGCCTGGGTTGTGTTTTTCAAGTAAAAGAAAACTCAGACCGAAGAAGATTGTTGATTAATGCCATGAGACGAGTCTCTGTCCCTGGGGAAGGAACACAGGAATGGTGATCATGAAGTGCATATGTTTTCCTTGTGATCATTTTTATCAAAGGCAAGTGCTCACAATTATAACATTCTTTATATATCTTTATGGGGTTGTTTTGTTTTTTGTGGATTTTTCCAAAGACTAAGAGAATAGCTGAATAATGGTAGCGTAACATTGGAGGTTATGTCTGTCTAAATAATTTACTGTTGTTTATTAGATTGTGTCCATTTGTTTAGTGTTGTCTTTGAGTTATTTGACAGTAATGTCCTGTGTCATTTGTTTTATGTTACCTGCCTGAGGACTTCTCATATAGTTCAGCAGTTGTGCTAATGCCAGTGTACGTGCATACTTTCAGTGCTGATTTGTCAATTGATGTGCACTGTCCTAATTCATTAAACGTAATGATGATGTTTGAAAAATGAGGATTTACCATCAATCTGCATAAATTATATAACCGATCTTAGCAATGTTTTACCCTTTTCTTTTTTGGCAATATATTGTCATAGTTACTAAATCTGATGACTGATTAAGGTTGTCCGAATAGTCAATTAGTACTGACAAAAAATTGTCAGTACTTGCAGCCCTGTTGTCTTCCATGTTCATGTAATAAAGGAGAAAGAGTGGGAGCTTGTAATTACATTTGTGTGTGTGAGTATAAGGAAACCAGTCCAGAGTGACCAATAAAAGTAAAGATTTATGGTGCTGCCTTGTAGTTGCAAACTTGCCCATTCCCTTTTCTTGGGAAAAGCTTCTGTCATTATGACTTTTATTTCATTTCTCACAGCAATATAAATTTTCGGGTGATTTCTGTGAGGTGGCAGGTACTCAGTGTCAATGTGAAATCTTTGTGTAGCTACATCTGATATATCTGTAGTATATTACCCACTCAAGAACTTAAAATAAATTCCAATCAAAACCATATTGAGCTGCATGTTTTCCTCCCCACACTTTCTGCTGCCTTACCTGTCGAAATGTTTTGTGTGTTTTATTTCCTTCCAAAATAAATTCAGGATGTCACAGTTGCATTGACAACACTTTTATGATCAGGACATGTGTTATAAATACAGATTGTATGCAGTGAGTGGATAAAGTGCCTGAATAAAGGGGAATCCTCTAGAGAAGCTGCATCAAACGAATAAAACCATGCAGACCAGCATGGCAGGCATCCTACAAACCCACCTCCACCTTGTTGATCTGTGAGCACCTTCTAGTCCTCAACATTCACAACATTGTTGAACCTCTTAGAGAAGCAAGTACATGTTGTCTGCCTGGTTCATTTTGATCCCTTTCCCCTATTTGGATGTGTGCACCATGGGGTCTCACCTTTTATCTTATAAGACAGGTTCTTAAAGAAATGATGTGGTTTTTTGGCTTGGCCAGATTGTATATATTTACATTAACTAAGTCAAATGTTTAATCTAAAAAAAGTGAAGCCCTTTGTATCAAGTGTGAATTTAAGTTTATATAAGTCGTTTCGACCACACTCTTCTCGTTGTGTAGTTGCAGCAGAGCACAGTTAATCACAACACTGCCCCAGAAAACAATGTTTCATCTGTTTTATTAAAAAGAAAAAAGACTATGATGTGAAATAGTGGGTATAATGATACATGACATTACCCATTTACAAATTAAACTATACATTTTTGGCCATGTCTGCTGTACTTGTCTGGCTGTGACACATGTTAATGTAGTTATTCATAAACATCAACAATTATGGAAAACTTGAACATGTAAATGCTTCCTTCAAGTGAATGCAGTGGGAAGTCAATGATATTCTAATGCAGACTATTTCCGTGTGTACACATGATTAAAGAGTTAAAAAAAAAGTTGAAAGATTAAACCGTAAATCAGTTTGTTTCCTGGATCAAGGAACAATAATTGTTTCCAGAACGTAAACAACATAAACCAAAATTATACATTACGAAAAGAAAAAGAAAGAAAAAATTGAAATAAAAGCAGCTAAAGACTGGTTTTAACAAGTAATACCAACTCCAAATTTCACTATATTAGCAATTATTGCTGTGGTCATTAAAAATTGTAGAGCTTTTTTGGACTTGGATGGACCTTCTTGACCTCATAATTATATTTAGAAAAACGGTGATTGGTACCACCTCTGTCTGACCACATTAGAGTCACTGACTGTTTACCTCGATAAACACTACTAGAAATGAAACATGTATTCACTGGTGTTTTATTTTAACCAAAAAATTTGGCTGAGTTTCAAAGTAAATTTGGATGGAAACCTGGCCTGGTTTGAATATCAATGAAGACTTTTTTTGGCTCGTATGTCATCCATCTCTCGAATCCCTTCAGTCCTTCTGTCATGGCAGCTGTTGACTGATTGCACCTTCTCATTAGATGCTTAGATTTTTGGCTTTGATCTTAAGCTTACATTTTTCTAACTTTTTTTTTTCTTTACTACGTTTGAACTTCTGGCCTCAGACCTTCAACACAAAAATGTGTTTGAATCACAAATAGAATTTGTCTTACAAAAGTAGTGGACCTTATGTTGTCATGACAGAAGGCATTGACGAGTGTAGTAAGGGTGAAAACATTCTGTCTGCCCTAGTTCCTCCATGCTGTTGTGTGTGTTTTTGTGCTTTGGTGTGTATGATTTCTTGTCAGATGGTTAGAGAGCTTCAGAACATTTTTCCCCCTCATCACACCATCATATGTTCTGAGGACTTACCCATTTCTGTCATTTTCTAAAAGCGGCAATCTGACTGAAGCTATGCTTACATAGACGCTACAAAAAAACAAAAGAGAAATGCCAGAAGAAGTTATAGATGTAACTTGAAATCAGAATGGTTTTATAATCGGATTGAAGAGAATATGCTCACGTAAACATAGCTATTCATACCAAATTCATGCTGTGACGTGTGGTTAAAATGGCACTTTTCCATGATCCAGTTCTAGCACTAATCTTTTCTACTCTACTCGGTTTGGCACGTCATTTTCCATCACTTTAGTACCTCCTCAACGTGGGCGGGGTCGTCATATCATGGCTGCATGAGTGCCTTGACTTCGTTTTATACCTGGCACAAACATACAAGCAAAGCACAAGCAAAGCAGTTGTTTTCAGGGGAAACTGAATCATGAGAATCAGTTAATTAAAAAGATTAGTTTAGTTCATCCTGGATGACCGGATGTCTGACACAGTCACTGAACGGTCGCTGTCTTTTGGCAGTGCTTTCGCTAAATACACCAGACTTATACACAAGCTAAATACACAATAGTCTTTTTAACTGATCTACAATTTGGCATTGTCATGTTTGATTCTTGTGTCCTACTGACTCTTGCAGTCTTGACGTCGCTCTCTGACCAATCAGAGATCAGCTCAGCTTGCTTGGAACCTCGCTAGAGCAGGTAATAAAAAAAATCACCAAGTAACAGGAACTATCACTAATGGAAAAGCAAACGAGTAGAGCCGAACCGAGCTGAACAGAGTCATGCGAGAACTGTATCGTGGAAAAGTGCCAAAGTTGTGCTGGGTTTGAACATCTCTCATTCATTTGTTGGAGTTTTCATGTCGACAACTGAGCACAGTGCTATGATTGTCTCCCAGAGAGACTGGTCGAATAGAAATGCTTCATGTAAACACGCCAATCTGAATACTCTGGTCTGATATGGCTCAGGTGGAAAGAAATTTCCACTGATCTTGATTCTGACTGGCGTTCATGTTGAAAGTTGTTTTAATCATGCCTTTCTGGTATGGGTTATCACACGTCTGCTAGAGATGTTCCGATACCATTTTTTCCCTCCCGATACCGATTCCGATACTTGTGCTGTGGGTATCGACCGATACCGATACCAGTGTGTTATAAAAAAACATATATCATACTACCCTGCATGACTGTGATATGATTATCATTGGTGGTAAGGTTTGGCTCAGGTTAAACCCTCTGTAAAACATAAACGAATACAGTAAATGGACACCATTTATTTTTACCAGTGATATGTTATTTCGTTTTTCAGCCTGTACACTCGCCGACTGACCGGGAAAGGACGCGCGTGACATCATTTTTACATGACTCCAGATTGTTAAAATGAGTCTCTGAAGTAACGCTAAACTTAAAAAACAGAGGCATACATACGCAGGACACAGGTATGCTGGTTAGTTGTAGTGCTGCTCTTTTCGTTTAATAAACCAGTTTGACTGTAGGCACGCTAACGGAGCTAGTGCAGCTAACAATGCTAACGAAGCTAACTGGTAAATACTGCCAAACCGCCGACATGATGAGCTATCGTTAGCTCCTTGTCTACAGGTTTCGGGTGATCAGTTCATCAGAAGTGAACAGTGTTGGGAACATTACTTAAAAAAAGTAATTAGTTATTAGTAACTGAATTACTCTATAATAAAAGTAACTCGTTACCAGGGAGAGTAACTATTTGCGTTACTGTTAAAAAAAAGTTGCTATATGTCAAAGAATTTGGATTTTTTTGTGTAGTTTTCACAAGTCAGTTGAAATGAGTAGAACAGACAGGTGTTTGTACATAACTTTCTATATTTATTGCACGTCGACAGACGGCAAGATGTTTGTCCTGCACTTCAAGTATTATCTTTGTAAGAAAAGTTACACAGTTACACCATATAAAGTGCATTTAACTCTAGCAAATTAAATCAAACTCTCTCAACCTGAGACAACAAAAGTAAACTTTTAAACAACAAAAAAGTGTGTTTAGCTCTGTAGTCTTATTCTTAATTAAATAAATCAAACTCTCAATAATAATAATAATGATCTGTGTTTTTGGCAACTAACTTTGTAGATGCGTGTGCCATTGTGAGATGATTCATTAAATTAGAATTGCTTACAACGGATGTCGACAAAGTTTTTATAATGTAATGTACACATTACATGTACGTTCTTGCCTTTTATCACAATGAAAATGCCAACTTTACATCGGAGTCCTGACTCGCCATCTCTGCTGCTTCATCGATTCCCTGTTGTGTGTTTGTGTGCGTGCGTGTGTGGCGCGTATGCTGGAACGCGTGAAACGCGTATGCTGGAATCGCTCACCTCGTTATTAACCCGCCTCCTCACTAGCTATGAGCCAGGGGTGCGTTGGGATTACACAGTTTATTCAATCAATGCATAGAAACGCACAGCATTTTACGTCCAGTAACGTTAACGGCGTTGTAACGACGGGAAAAGTAATTAGATAGATTACCCCATTACTGAAAAAATAACGCCGTTACCTAACGCCGTTCTTTTAAACGGCATTATTCCAAACACTGGAGGTGAAGTTGCTTCTTCTAATACTATTTGCGTACAATCGGGCAACTCTGCACACGTCAAAATGATGAACAGCACCCTGCACTTACATGTCAAAAGGTTGCACTATAGATGACTTATTTTTATGTTCATGAATTGTGTGAATTGAGGAATAATGTGCACATGTAAGAATGAATGACTTCATGATGTGTTGTGTAAGGTTAGAAATTGTGTTTGGTTTTAACATTTCTCTCTCTCTACCATACCAACTATTCATGACCGTTTTCTTGTCGACAACTGAACACAACACTGCAGTTGTCCTGAAGAGAGACTGGTTGAATGTGTGCATTGTTATCCCTGTTTGTGTTTTTTTGAATGACTAGTACAGTGCCCATTCATGTTCAGTCGGGGTTGATTGCTTGGCCTGTTATGATCGATCTTGCAGCTTTCTTGAGCGCATCGTCCAAACCGCTTCATTAAAGGTAAAAACTGAAAGGCAACTTTTCATGTATCACATTCAGTTTGTTATTTCCTATGGTTGTTTCTTCAGTGTGTAATGATATTTCTTTTTTTGCCAGTTCTTATTGCCACCCTCCTTCACTGAAGCCTCAGACTCTCACTTGGCTTCACTGCTCCCATTGTCTCTCTGGTGTCTGCCATTCCAGTGGTTTTCTGTACATTTTCTGTTTTTAAACTGTAATTCAGCCCCTTGAATGTTTTCCCAAGAAGTCTATATAGGTATAAATAGTGTTGCCTTACTGCTTTGTGGCTAGCTGACTACTGCTTATGCACATGCGGGTCTGTAGGTCTGCGGCTCGGTTTAAGCTGAGCTGGCTCTTGTGTGGGCCAGGATTTACAGTGCAGTCCATCTCATTTTGTCGTTGTCATTTCCTTGTTCCTGTCTGGATTGTGATTTCATGTATTGTTGTCACTTGATATAAAGAAATGTTTCCCAGCTATTTACAATTTTTTTTTATCTTTACCCTCTTGTGGATTAATTGTGTTTTGACTTATGGACTTGGGGAACAGAGGTGTTCATGTTTTACCCCTCTGGAAATATCATTAATCACTGTCGTACTCTCTTTTTTTCCCCGCACTATACACATGTGGGCATTAACATTGTAGAAGCACAATATAAAAACTGTCACATTTTACCTCACTCCACCTTCCTTCAAAGCTTCACAGTGTGTACGTTGTGTGTACGTTGTGTGTGTGTGTGTTAGTGCACGCACGGGCACATGTTCACTCCTGTGTGTTCAAGAGAAGTGTGGCTGAAAGCGATGCATACCAGATGTTTTAGAGATGAGGTGGGTTTCACTGGAACGTAACACATTCCCAGGGATGTTTGCGGAAAGAAATTCTTCCTCATCTGTCGAGCATGTTCTGCACCCCCCCTCCCCCCCTCCAATTTTGTCGTCTGTTTTCACTTCTTTCTCTCTTAATGGGGTTCTTGTCATTAAACCCACACTCTCCTGTATGTGTGTGTGCGCGTGTTGTGCAGCTGTAAACAAAATGCACATGTAGACGTTTGTGTGTGTGTGCAGCCGATGATTTGTGTATTTAATTTCGTCCGCACAGAAGAGGGTCCGTCCTCTCCTCCTGTGGTTTCCTGGTGGGCAAAATTATTTCAGCCCAGCTCAGTGATTCAGGGTGATATTTCACATGGTGTGGTTGTGTGTCTGAGTATGTGTGGCATGGGGGTAGATGAATAGGCGACGGCTACATATTGAATGGCTTAAGCTGCAGTCTGCCTCGACGGCTATGCCTTTGTCTATTTGTGTTAGCAAAGTAAATTCTGAGCACTCTCACCTGCACACCAAGGCGAGTTAGAAGGTCGGGTCAAGGAAAAAAGACGCATGACACGACCAGTCAAGTATGGAACTAATAATTAGTTTATTAAATTTACTCATTTTTAGCTTAACCAATTCATATTTCTATTTCTAAAATTAATATTGTAAAAACAAAAAAAAGGTTTCGGCTTTTTTTATGAAGAGATTCTTATCTCAGCTGTAAATCAACTATGTTATGAGTTAAATAATAGCCTTGAGTGTATGTCATGAGGACTCAATGGTAGCGCACACACCATTCCATTCCCAACGATTATCCATTGTTTTGTTTTTTTTCATAAAAAGTACTTGTTTTATTGCTACACAACATTGTGTGGATGAGGAAAACCAAACGGAAGACTATGCCAATTGAAGAATACTAATCACTAGACTAAACTGATGAATTATTAGATACAGTGTTGCTGTAAATGGAGATGCAGATCATATACGTTTTAAAAATATCCTGTTGGAATAATAAACTGTCTAATATAGTTACCTTTCTCAGCCTAAGTGCACCGGAGGTTTCTGGTGTCCAGACCACACATAAACTTGCATGTCAGACCATGGGAGGCCTCCCAATGCTCGTGTAATGTCACAGGCGTCATGCTGGGTACGTGAAGTACGTGTCATATTTAAAGTAAGCAGGTGTAGATTTTCTGCCTTTGTCAGATAAATTATAACAGCTTTAAAAAGTGTACAAATATCATTAATCATCATTAGATCAAACTGTCCAAATAATTAGTGAAACACATTTTCAAATGGAGACTTAAATCTGTAACAAATTAAAAAGACATAGTAGACCTTTACTTTCTTTTAAAAAAAAAATCAGTTTTCCGCCTATAATGATTGGAATTAATTAACCAGGTTTTAATAAATGTACACTGTTAATTACACGTATCATTGCTGTTTGATCCAATTAATCAACCATAACCATATTCAGTGCATAGAGAGGATAAGGGGACAACTTCTCCTCCAGCTCTTTCTCTTTTAGTCATATGACTCTTAAATGCTTAAAAAATTTAAAAAAAACCTTGTAGCTTGTGTCTTGCTGTTGTCGATTAGTTGTCTAAACAAACGTTGTTGGCGTTCCGCACTATAGAAAGGCAATCTCATTTGGACTGGGTTGCTCTATAATGCCGTTGCGACACTCGTCATTTTCTACTGCCCACCCAAAGACAATACTGTCACTTGTTTAACAAAATGAAGCAACAAAAGTTAAAGTGAGTCCGTCTCAGTCAGCAGTTTCAGATGGTGGTGCTGCCCATCAGCGGGATTGTTCACCACACGTTGGTGATTTTCTATTTTTGAATTTGGGTTTATGTTATGTTAAATTATGTCTTTGTTCTTTCTCTTCCAGTCCTCTGTGCCAAAAACCTTGCAAAGAAAGACTTCTTCCGTAAGTATCTGCCAGTGTATATTCCATTCAAACCCTTTCCCCCCTTTGGTCTTGTGGATATATGATACATGCATTATAGAGTCCTTTTTGAGATTAAGAAATTTAGCAAACTTCTGTTAACTGTCAACCACACTTATAAAGTAATTGACAGCAGATTTGGCAGGTTTACTGTCCTTGGTATAATAATAGTATATATTATCTACTGCTTTATCCTCCCCATGAGGCTGCAGGGGGGCTGGAGCCAGTCCCAGCTGACGTAGGGTGAAAGGTGGAGTTCAGCACCCTGCACAGTTCGCCACTCCATTGCAGAGCCTTGTGTATATTAGCAACTTTTCCACAGTCAGTTCATTTTGAAGAATTAAATGGTTCATGTCAGGTGTCTGGAGTGTTTTGGTGTGTTTGGGTCAGGCTGTCATGGTGAATGAGCATGTCAGGGTCCTGTGCTCACTCAGGTGGTTTCTGTGGTGCCCATTCCTGCCATTCCAACACTCAGGAGCTGAGCAAACATTCAGCTAGGAAGCCGGGTGGAGAGCAACACTGAAACCATCGATAAACATGTCTGTGTCTTTTTATTTGTGAGCTAAATCTATATGGTGCTTTTCTATTTTCATCTGCACGCTTCATGTGCATACTCCAACCAGATTTACCACAGGGATCATTTGTAGTGTCATTATTTCATTAATTTGCGTATACGCTGTGGTGTAATCGGGTAGATGAATCATCAGAAGCTAAACAGAAACTCACCTTCACATCACCCTGAAAATGTTTTATATTTTGTATTTTTCCCTAAAAAAAAAAAGACCAAAATAGATATTGTTTATTCCCTGTTTGCCACATGTGACATTAAAAGACAGACGTTTGTGGAAATAAACAATGAGTAATCTGTAAGTCTGGACTGACACAAGTGTTGTAGACAACAGTGTCTGTGACAGCTGTGTTTATCTCCATCCATCACACCACTGTGTAATGATGTCATCTGTGTGTTGTGCACCTGTTTATCTGATTATGCTCAGTTAATGGTGTCTGAGTGTAATGCTCTTTCTGTTTCCTTCTCTCTGTCTGCAGGCCTTCCTGATCCCTTTGCCAAGGTGGTTGTGGACGGTTCAGGGCAATGCCACTCTACAGACACTGTGAGGAACACACTTGACCCCAAGTGGAATCAACACTATGACCTGTGAGTCCTTCAGTGTTTTTATGGCACTTCTCTCACATGCATCTGTTTTTGAGAGAACCTCACACCCACCTAAAGGCATACTTTGATTACAAACAGCAGTTACAATGCCTCACAGTTTATATGTCTGTCTCTATTTTAGCCATGATAAGCAAGCACACTGAGCCGTGTCAGGTCAGTGCCATTAGCAGGACCTGAACAGAAACAGATGCAAACAGCCGTTGCATCTGGCCTCTAACACATTAGATACTCTGTAATGACATAACCCCGCAGCGCCAGCAAACAGTCTAAAAATGTACCTTGGAACAGTATTTAAAGCACTGGAAAAGATGGGCGTCTCCAATAGTATTTTCTTCCATTGACTGGAACACGTGCTTGTCTTGTTGCACCCTGATTGCCTCTTCCCAAAGATGGTTTGTGCTGTGAAAGTAGCCTGGAAAAAAAATAGAGAGACGGAGCGCGTGAGTGAAAATGTGAGAGTGAAAGTTTCCAGTATTCGCCCGGTGTTTATCCAAAGCGTCATGCGTAGCCAACAGCAAGAGGAAGCACATGTCTCCGTTTGTTTGGTTGCTGGGGATACAGGACCCTCTTTGTACGTGTCTGTTAAATAAGCTGCTCATGTCACATTTGAAAAAGTCACACATACACACGCGCACGCTAAAGATAAATAGATGTTAAGGGGGACAGAGACTTGTGGCTCAGAAGAGGTTCTCTGTGCTCTTTGTCCCCAGAGCCTACAAACATAGTTGACTGGAGTTCATGTGAGAAATGGCTTGTGTTTCTCTGCCACTGATAAGTTTAACATCACTGTACCAGTGTCTATCCCCGTGGCCAGCAGAACGACGCAGAGGCTGTGTTTTAGAAGAGACAGGTTTTACTTGAGGGAGAGCAGCCTAGAAAATCTTGCCTGGTGGTCTCGCGCTTACCAAAATTATTATTTTTATATTATGGGCTCGTCTGAGAGGGTGTAGAAATTCTGTGTCCAAGTATGTGTTTCATTGGTCAGCCATGGCCTGTAAACTTTGACCGTTTCGTTTTGTTGCAGGATGTGGTCAATATGCCAGGGACGGCAGACACAGTCAATGTGTCCTCATGCCGCGCTTGCTCATTGCGCCTGCAGTGTGTGTGACGGTGACTAATAACAACAGGACATCATTGACATTGAAGAAATATCTTAATTTGAAACATTCTCTGCCGGTGTATCTTTCTACTTCTTAAAAATCCACTGTATAAGAATTAGAGACTTCTAAAACAGGACGACTCCTCTCTTTCCAAGCATGTCAGGGAACTACGGTGGCCATTGCATACCAGAAATGATGTTGTGCATCTTTGTAAAATGAAATGCATTGGTCGCTTTGGTCGCTTTGTCTTTTGAAGTGGCAGGATGGCGGCCTCCTTAAAGCAAGGTCCTTGCCTGAAGTGCATAGACTCCCAAGTCATATTTTAAATTGGATGTAATTTAACCCTATTACTATTTAAAAATGAATATTGTAACCGTAGTTTCAGCAGAGTTCACATGTGCTCATCCATTAAAGGGCAATAGCTGGATCCAGTCCACAGATTTAAATCTTATTAGCGAGCCTACACTTTTGTTTTTCCTTTTACTTTGTTCATATGTTCTTAACACTTTCTGAAATCCCTTGAAAAATAATAAGAATACAGTCTGCCAAATAAATGGACACATTTAGAAGGCACATCTGTGTCTTTAAATCTGTCTTTTGCTTTTGTTACAATTTTCCCATTGCCTGTGTCTATGTGTGTGTGTGTTATTGCCGATGACTATTAAAAATCTCAGCCAGACTAATGAATTTTATTACATAGAGCGTGATCCAGATGACTAGGGTTTGGTTATAATACTTCTCTCCCGTCATGTCTGTCTGACATAGCAGCTCGCTCTCTCTCACACACACATAGCACAGACAGGCATTTGGCATGGACTCAAAATGTCCAGACATCTTACTCACAGCCCCATTGTTTCATATCCCTTTTGGTAAGAACCATGATAATTACAGTGGGACGCAGTTCTGCGAATCGTACACATGATTAGCTTTCGACAGAAGGAGGGGAGCCCACCCGAGCAGATGTGCCACGACAGGTTCACGTTGTGAGATTTTTATCACACTCTGGTCTCACCTGACACACGAGGAGCAACAGAGAAGACACACAGTGTGTGAATATGCTGCAACAGACGAATGCAGTCAGTGAGGAAGTAATCTGTTATTTGTAGATGTCTCTGTTTTTCCCCAACACATATTTGGCAGTCTGTGAACAGTATAATTACCCAGTTTGGTTCTTTTCCTGGTATAAGAAGATTTAAAAAATGTTATTTTAAAACTGCTGGTAGTTAAGAAAGGCAGAGGTTGGCTCTGTGGATAGCAACATGCACCTGCCAGTCTACTACTTTTGCCCAGATGTAAATCTTGCAACAGTTATTACATGATTGCATTGATTACACTGAATGACCTGGTGATCCCTTTACTTCTCATCAAGTTAAAACTTCCATTTGTCCAGTACTTTTCACTGTGATCTGTCATTTGCTCACCTACTGTATACTTTGTGTTTAGTGCTAATAAATGTGTGGTTTAGTTTCAGCAATGCTATTACTGAACTGTTTCAAAAGCCTCGTTTCCACCAGGCGGAACAGTACAGTTTCGTCTCATCACAGTCCGTTTGGAACGGTACATCCTGATCTGGCTTGCATTTCCACAGTGGGGTGTGCAGGCCGGATGGCGATGGCTGCGTCAGCTAAAAATAAAAATAGCATGACATTATACCAGTGCCACATGTAGTGTAGCCTGTCAATAAATCCCACAACGCAGGAGAAGAACGCGGCACAGTAAACAAAGTGTAACAATGGAGAAAGTTAGAAAGCCCACACTGTTTACATGTTATTTACTTGTTTATACCATTTAGAGTCTGTTTTCGTATGTGTTTGATATGTCCTACATTCTTGAACTCGCCATGGCCATACTGACTCTTCTTGAACGCATCAGCTGTGTTTGTGAGATGCGATGCTGTGCATATTAGTTTAGTTTTCTTCCGACACAGCTGAATAAATCAACCAACCTGGAAATCTGTATCCGTGTTCTTTAACTTGAACACAACCCCCCATACGTTGCCACTCTAAAACAGTTATTTTCCTGGAGACATCGTCTTCTCCTTTTTAGAAAACATCCAGCAGTTTGTGTTTTTCCCCTCTTGGCATAGGGCTATTAATCACACGATGAAGATGAGCTTTGAGGCTGCATGCATTTCGTGTTTTTCTCTGTTGCGTGGAAGGCACACAGTTCTGTTGACACATCAGTGGACTGCAGTGTGTCTGGCTCCAACCTATAGGAACAATTTTTGACACTGGAAACACAAATTGTATGATGTACCAAACTGAACAAAACTGTACAGCTTGAAATGGCTAAACGGATAGGGGAATCATTTACTTGCAAGCTAACAGCCCTCAGCTATATTAAATTATATTAATTTGGCAGTATAATTCATGACTCTTCATACTAATCACACTTTCATTTAAGAGCTTGTGTTAATTTTTATTTTTTTAATAACTAGGAAAAGATTATGCATAATATTTTAGATGATTATGAGCAACCATAACTGTCTGGGGAAGGTGGTGCTGGTGTTATAAATGATTCACAGGATCATAGTCTGCTCATGTTCCATTTCATACTCAGACACTCAGGGTCAGATTTACTGGCTGGAAAATCCCTTTTCAACTCCCCACCTTCCTCTTCCACCTCCATGCCCCGACTGTTTCGTGTGATGTGTCCTTGTTGAGGAGGCTCTGTGGCGCTTGTTTGTCTCCCTGCAATGATGGGGACATCCTGACTGAGACACATGTCTGCGCTTGTGTTACATGTTGAAATCACATATGCCTCCTGTAACGTCTAGCAGCTTGACATTATGAGTAATAGGAGTTTCACAACCGAGATCATCACAGAAACTGAAGCTGCAATCTGGTCACAATCTCATGGTGTCTATGAGAGAGCCCCTCATCACAGAAAATTAATTGTGTCTAATTAAATTTTTCCCTGCAGATATATTGGAAAATCAGACTCCATCACTATCAGTGTGTGGAATCACAAGAAGATTCACAAGAAGCAAGGGGCTGGTTTCCTGGGCTGTGTCCGCCTTCTGTCCAATGCTATCAACCGCCTTAAAGACACAGGCTGTAAGTGTTACTAACACTGAAACGTCCTGTCAATGTGAAATCACTGTTAACTTCATTTGAATTTCTAAGTTTTACAACTATGTGGTACATTAACTAGAGTGTGTACAAATGGAAGGAACTGTTTGTTTGTTTTTTGTATAAAAAGTGCCAATATCTGTTCTTCTATCTTGCTTTCGTTGCGCTCTCTGCTATGTAGGAGCACACACAAATGAGAGTAACACAGTTCTGATGCACGTCCAATGTGACATGCTTGTTTTCCTTGTCACGTCCACATAACAATGAGACGAAAATATAAATATCTGGACTTTTTTTTTAATACTCAGGCCAAAGAAGTAGGTCAAACCAGACTTTGGCAATTCTGTAATGAACTGTGAACCTCCATTATCCAGACAAACCTCCTGAATCAAGTCACACACACCAGATAATGAACGCCTGCTGTGATAATCATTTGTTAAATCAGCGAGGCTGCATCAACCTCAGTCATCTCTGCAGCTCCCAGGGTTGAATTGCTTAGTAATGATGAACGCAACAGAAGTGCAACTCGACAAGGACCCTAGTTAACATACATCTCTGGCGTCTTCCATGTGCTGCACGTGAACAGCCCCTTAAACCTGTCCGTTAATAACACAGTGCCACTGTCAGAGCCGTGATAGAACGTGGAGTTGTTCCTTTTAATGTCCTGTCTGCCTCAGTAGTGCTAACAGAGGCCAGAACGGGGTGTGAGAGGGGTCAGCGCTCTGCCCCTGCCAGAACAGGAAGAGCCAATCAACATCTCCCTGTAATTACAGCAAAAATGTCTCATGTCAGACGCTAACTGGATAAATAATACTGAGTCTTTAGTGAATAGCTGCTAGTAAAAGCAGTCCCAGACAGTTGTTGGTTTGACAAAGTGTTCTGTAGTGATTATTGCTTCATGGTGGTGAGACTGTACCTGCTCTCTGGGCTTGCGGCCTCGTGGGCAGAAACGGGAAAGAATCCCGCTGCTTTTTCCTAGAACCCCCTGTCACTGTTGTTTTCCTGGAGCAACACAGGAAACCTGAGCCTTATGCCACAGCTGTGAATGGTTTTCCTCTGCATTTCCTTTTTCTCCTGGCCTCCACCTCACCCCTCGGTTTCAACTTCAGTCTCCTCCATGAACTGACAGCATGTGCACATACGAACATAAACACAAAATGCTATTGTGACTAACCTCCCTTTATCTCTGTCTGCTGATCTAGACAGCTGGTCATTTCACGCAGACACGCGTAATTGTACAGCTATTTAAGTTAGTGTAGATTGGGTTGTGTTCTCTCTGTTGTGGTCGCTCCCCCTCTGTGTGTTTGTCATTTTGTTGTTTTTGTGTGTGTGTGTTTGTGTTTAGCAGCAGTAGCAGATCTGTTCTCTCTGCGTGCCTCAGAAAAGGCGCTGGGTTGACGACTGACATTTGTGTATAATTGTAGAGTGTCTTGGCTTGACTTTAATGTGTATAGTGTCTTTGTGTAATGTGTATATTTAAATGTATATACTTGTATGTATTTCAGTGTGTGAGTGCATACTTATTTTTTACTGTCTATGCTTGTCTAATTTCTGTTTTCCCTGTGGCTGCTGACCTCTGGCCAGCCTTGTAACAGTTTGACCATTGCCTGTTTTGGTCCCTGTTTAGTCTAGACACACATCCTGAGCTGATCTGCATGACACCCAGACAACAGAGAGCAGATAGTGGCATTTCTCATGTCTGCAGGCAACTTGGATATATATTTTTTTTCTTTCCGCCTGATCTCTCTCCTTCTCCCTCACTCTCAAATTCCACAGACTTTAAGAAGTTCAGACAAAGAGTTTCCAGACTTTGGCAGAAGTTCATGTCCATGCTAAGACTGAGTGGAATAGTGCAGGCTTTGTACTGAAATTTGTCAAATGTTTGACCTCTGCATTTGAACTGAAGCCTGCTCTGTACCGATGCTCAGTGAGATTTTTACAGCCAGTGGCTGTTCCACAGACCAGACCATCTGTTCCTGGGCAAAGCCAAGCTGTGGTCTGCTGTCAGAAAAATGAGAGACAGATAATGAGGGAGAGAGAACTTGACTCTGAGTGATATAAATGATACGCAGCGATGGGACTTGTCCTTTGAGGAAGAAATGCATCCCAAGCAGCCCATGCTAATTTCCGTGCATCTTTCAGGGGCTAATGATTCCGCATTACTTTTTTTCTCTGATCTTTATTCCCTGGTTTCTCTCTCAATTTCTTCTTTCTGATCTCTCCTAAATAGACCAGAGACTAGACTTGAACAAGCTGAGTCCCAATGACAGTGATACAGTCAGAGGCCAAATAGTGGGTGAGTGCACGTAATGCAAACAAGGATGCATTTGCTGGAACACACACACACACACACACACACAAAACAAAAGGTAGAAAAACAATCACTTTTGAGTAGAGTTGAGTTTTTTTTGCCATTTACAAGTTCCTAAAACTTTGTTGTTGTTTTTTTAACGACCTGTTTCATGTATTCAATGATTAGTTATACATGATTTTTATTGAATATATATAAGTGCACTGTAGTGCAAACACAGGTTTGAGAGATGGATCAGTGTTGTTTACATTTATGTTCATTTAGCTTCAGCAATATCGTTTATTATTTATAATTAGAAACATATTTCATCAGATGGAGTGGAGGAAAAAAAGATATGCGGCCAAAAATAATATATCAGTCTGTACTGATTTCTATAAATTGGCATCGGCCATAGTGTAAATGTGCTTCTCTTAGCATGGATTCAGTATTGCAACAAGGTTAGAAGGGGAGGTGACGTCTAATCTGCCTTTTATTATATTTCATCTGTCGTCGTAAACATGCAGCTTGGTTTTTTTGCATGTTGATGTGTATAACACGTGGAAAAAAACCCTTAAGGCTATACTTAAACATTATTAGTACTCTAAAAATATAAATGTGAACTCTGAGTGCTAATTATCCGTGTTCTAATTATCACAGTCTTTGTTTAACATGTAGGGGTTAGATTTCATATTACCATAATATCTCAGTATCACTCTCTTTCCATCAACATGAGGAAAAGTAGAGGTAGAAGAAAATGCTGGTTGCAGAATTGTACATATAAAATGTAACCTGTTCCTCATAAAGAAATATTGCTCAATTTTGTGCTGAGATAAAATATCTGTGCCTGCACTGTAATTTGCTGTCTAGTAATCCCAGTGTGTGCATCTGTCTGCCATGTGTTGCTGCAGTGAGCCTGCAGTCTAGGGACCGGATAGGCACAGGAGGCCCTGTGGTGGACTGCAGTCGACTGTTTGACAATGATCTTCCAGATGGGTGAGTGAGTTGAGGGAAATCTCTTATCATCTCAAGAATATTTTTAGAGGCTGCAAAATCCAAAACAAAAATAAATAAATAAATGCTGCCTTTCAGTAGATGGGTAAGGATATACTGTACATAATGTTAGCATGTGGAGAGAAGGCAGCCAGACTGCTAGATGGTTCTGTGGCTACTTAACCATGTCCGCTCACTGCTGTGTCTGTGTACGTTTCTGCGGCCAGATGGGAGGAGAGGAGGACCGCGTCTGGACGAATCCAGTACTTGAACCACATCACACGCACCACACAGTGGGAGAGGCCGACCAGGTGAGTACACTTTGCAGCCCACAGAGACTGAAACCCAGACCTCTTTAAATCAAACAGTGGCAGGCTAATGGCAGACCTCAATCTCTGACCTCAGTGCTCCCAAACTGGTGAACTCCGTCCAAAACTGGAGTGGGCTCCTTAAAACAGGGTGTAAGACACAATGTTCCAGTCAGTGGTGTTAAATGATGTGGAGAAGCTGACAAGAGTGGAAATGAAGGCATCTGCCGCCATCATTTGTACTCGTGCTTCTTTTTTACTGTGTTTTTTTGCCACATTGCTACTTTTTACTCAGTTCTTACTTCTTTTTTCCTCCGGGAGGCATTAGGTACAATAGTACTACTCCATGTATCTATAAATGCAAGGAACGTCTGTCTGTCTTTGAATCAAATAACTGTTGACAGACTTTAAACTAGGATGGTTTGGATAAGTGGCATCGGCAGGAATGCAATAGATGAAGTAAATATATAAAAACAGCTACATATTGAACGGGCGCCGATCTAGTTTTGGTTTGAATTCCGCTGCCATCCACACTAACCCAGCATTTTAAACCCCTTAAAATGGACGTGGAATTATAAATGCTGCTGGTTACGATTTGTTTGAGAACTCTGGGGCTGGGTTTTGGTCTGGACAGGCAGAAACTAAAACTTTTTGGGAACAATGATGCAGTTACCTGCTTTCACTCCCTGACTGGTTCTTATCTGCCATGACTCAACTGTTAGTTGAGAACAATAATCACTGTTAACACTTACTTTCAGTCTTAGTTTCATGTCATGTTCAGTCTGATAAAAGAAATCTGTTATTATTGTAGTGTCTTATTAGTAGTTCTTTGGGAAACTAAGCAAACAACAGCAGAGGAGAGAATCAGCTTCTTGTTTACAATGGCATGCTATCGATTACTGAATCATGTTATTATTATTATCATCATTATTATTTTGTTATCATTATTATTATTATTGTTATTAGGTGTTGCCTGATAAAAAGCACATTTAGCTAGTGGGAGGAGGAGAATCTATGCGATTATCTGAAAGTACTGTTGAGTAGTAGTATGGATGTCGCCTCAGCACTCAGTGATTGTTTGCGTGTGCTGCCTTGTATAGATTTAAGTGTTTATTCATCCAAACTTTCCGAATGCGGTTTATTTGCTGCTGTCTGTCATGTTTACACTGGTTATATCCCAGCTTTTTTCCTCTTGGTCCTGTCTGTGTTTGTTTTTGTTCCCCATTAACCTTCTCTCTCTCTCTCTCTCCGTTCAGGCCTGCATCAGAGTACTCGAGCCCTGGCCGGCCACTCAGCTGCATTGTGGATGAGAACACGCCTATCAGTACAAATGGGGCCACGCCCACCACAGCATTGCCACCCAGTAATGGTGAGCAGCGGGCCCAGGAGAGACGAGTCCGCTCACAAAGGCACCGCAACTACATGAGCAGAACCCACCTGCACATGCCCCCAGATCTGCCTGAGGGATATGGTGAGTGGAAGGCCAGCATCATAGAGTGGACTGGAACTATATAAATATGTATACACAAACAACTGAAAAGTCTGTAATGGTGTTACATGTACATTGTTTTTTGCAGGTAGCCTTGGAGACGGAACTGTATGCATTTCATGAAAATATGTTAGCTTGCCACATTGCTTATTTAAGATTTCATCTTTATCTGACCAGTATGATCGATTATGTGATAAAACAGAAGGAAGTGTAATAACAAGAAAGTGGTTTGGGAAGTGTAGCTTTAATAATAGAAGGAATACAAGTTTCATCAAACCAGTCTAAAGACTGAATGTTAGACCAGGTGGTTTCTAAAGTTTTCCAATATTTTGTATTCTCATTACCTTTGAAAGTGCTTGGCCTAATCCACTATCAAAGGCTTTTACCACCTCCATCATGAATCGTGTCATCGTTGAAAGGCTATTGTGATAATTTATCATCTGGACCTTCCTCCCTGCTCCATGCACAGCCTAGTAACCCGACCGATCAGTGCCCTCATTCAGTTCTGTCCAGCTGCTGCGGTGACGTTGCAGCTCCACACAAGGAGCCTGAAATACTGGCTCCATTTTAGACAATCTAATTGAATTGATCTAGTTGTTAATGGCTGGCGGCAGCCGTTCACTCCCTCCTTTGTTCTCCACTCTGCACACAGTCAGACAATCCGACGCATTCATGTAAAAGCAAACACACACACACACACACACACACACACACACACACACTGCCCCACACAGCCTCATGGAGTTTTGTTTATCCTCACAGTAAAATCTTGTGGAGGATTTAAGAGTCAGAGTCATGGAAGAACATCACAGGGCTGCCCTCGCTCTCACAGATTAGCCTGCTCCAAGCCTCACTATGCTTGTCTGTCTATATCTCTTGCTCTCCCTATCTCTGTCTTACTCACTTATTAGTTAGGCTGTTTCTATAAAACCTGTCAGCAGCACTGATTCTCCCCTTGTGAGCCGACACAAGCCAAGATATTTTGCTCTTTCTTGTGCCCGTCGTATTGCACTCGACTGGCGTGGTGGGTGTGGGTTTGAAAGGTTGTGTGTACATGCATGCATATTAAAGCAGGGTGGTAGGTCCAAAGAAATGCCAGAGAGGAGCTCACTGGCAGGAAGCTCCATGGAAATATCTCTGTCAGTGATGAATGAGCTCACCAACTCAAAAGTCAGACACCCCATCTCTCCCCTCTTCTTTCCTCTTCTTAAGCCTCTCTCTCACCTCCCCCCCTCCCCGCCCTCTGCCTCTTCCTGGCTGGCTTGTGGGATCTTCACTGACTCCTTCAGTCCTTTTATCTCCATCTTTGTGATCTCTCTTTCACGCAGACGGATTATAAGTGTGCTCTGCCTACACGTGGCTCTCAATTTCATTTTCCAAATACTGTATGTTAACATTTGTCACGCACTGGATGCTCAGGTTGAAGCAAAGATGTCATAGTTCCTTCCTTTTGGATTTATTCAAACTAAGATATGAACACTTCCATTGATGAACTCCCTTACTATCTCTTTATCCAGAGCAAAGAACCACGCAGCAAGGACAGGTGTATTTCCTCCACACTCAGACAGGCGTCAGCACGTGGCACGATCCCAGAGTACCCAGGTATGACTGTCACAGAAAACATGAAACAGGTGATAGAAAACTAAATGCTTGTTTTCCATTATTCTCTTTTATTGGTTAGCTTTTTTCACTGGCTAAAGTTACTATTGTAATATATATAAAAATGTAGAAATAATAAAATCCTTAAATGAGGACTTTGAGTGTCTGTAAGCAGAAACAATGTAACATTTATATGCTGCACTTCTTTGTGTTTTCAGTCATATTCCTACCTGTTTGCAGCCATCTTGCTTTACTGGCACAATGTTGCCGTTGCCTTCATCTGTCTTATTATAAAATGAATCACTTCCTGTGTGCAGTGCACAGATTTCACCAGCCAACAATATTCTGAGAAACACAGAAAGAGTCGTGTGGAGTTTGATCAGCATTGTGTGAACTCATTTGATAATTTGTTTATATTCTAAAGTTACACGCTATTGTTTTGGATAAATCATCTTGTTGTGACAGTCCCTTCATCCTGGTTGCCTTTTTACTCCAATGTAAACCTGCAACTGATTATAAGTCTCATATGCTCTGATAGACACATGACCAACAGCACACAGGTCTCAGTTAGCTTTACCACCGACTGGTGGGTGGTGCACTCCAGAAGCTATCAATAAAACATGGCTATTATTTTAACACCAGGCCTCTGCTCTCTTACATTCTATCAGTGTATGAGTGATAGATTCTATTTTTCGTTGCTTTTGATAGGAGGCTTTTGGTCATGCCACACCTCACTGAGTGCTCCTCAGACAGCTCCAACATTAAAAGGTGACTCAGCTGCCGATCCCTCATCTCTTGTGCGGCTCCGGTCCCTTTGGCTTTAAGCATGTTTAACAGAAACGTCAGCGCCAGCATAGTGAGCCTGTTGCAGTGTCTCCTTGGAGTCCAGCTGAAAGGGTTTGCAGGGCAGCAGTAAATAATTTAGATGGAGGGAAGAAGAAAAATAGTATAAAAGTGATTTTTCAGACATCTCGGACTCTCGCTGTCTGCCTGAGTCCAGTTAGTCAGTGCTTTGGTATGTTTTATATCTTATTGTGAGCTTGGTCTTGGTCTCTCCTTCCCTCTTTCTCACAATATGTTGCTTCTATTTTTCATCTGTTCTCACAATACTAATGTGTTGGTGTGTTCTGCTGCACCACAGGGATCTGAGCAATGTGAACTGTGAGGAACTGGGTCCTCTACCTCCAGGATGGGAGATTCGCAACACCGCCACCGGGAGGGTTTACTTTGTTGACCACAACAACCGAACAACGCAGTTCACAGACCCACGCCTCTCCGCCAACCTTCATCTAGTCCTAAAGTAAGTTTTGCTGCACATTTAAGGGGAAAGAAAGTAACAGTAAAATAATGTAGACTGTCAACAAAGAGATTTATTTTCTGTCCTGGTTTTTTCTTTGTTTTGCATCTGTAGTCCAAGCCCTAATGGATCTCGAGGAGGCATTGAAAGTCAGAATGTCAGGTAAAGTTTGGGCCTCATGCCAGTATCCCCTCCTCACACAGACGGGAACACACACAAGCACACGCTCTCGCAGACATTCACAGACTCGCTCACTTTACCTCCCCCTCAGTCAGTGTTTTACAGTGGGATCCCGTGCCAAGGTGTGCTCACCACCTGTAGAGGTGCAGCACTCCCTCACTCACACACAAACGGGCAGTAATACATAAACAGCACACTCCCCCACAGTCTGTCTTTCCACACACAAACTCAAATTCCTCAGTCCCGCAGAGGTTTTGATCATAACGGCGTTTTAGCACACAATCCGTCACAAAGCTGGATTTGGCCAGACATCAGATAGCAGAGTGGAAACCAAGGCTTCTGTGTCTGTGTTGCTGAGGAGCGACTTACGTCCAGGAAACTGAGCATAAATTTGATGCCGGAGTCAATGAATGAACCATGTATGTATGTGTGTGTGTCCATCTGTGTACATTTGTGTGCGTTGCTTCACACTCTTGTCCGTAGTAAATGCCCGTGTGCGGGGATGCACGTGTCGAGAATCTCTTCCCCTGTGCAGCTGTTCAAACACATAAGATGCTACGATAGCCATAGAATTACCCACAGGCCTTTGCTTCACAAAGGTGGAGCGGTGTATGGGTGCCTCGGTGGGCCTCCTCTGCCTGACCTCATTCCTTCTCCGTGCAGAGAGAGACGGAATGCATCGACTGAGAGATCAGGTTTCCTTTTTTTCCTGTTCTGATGGATCAAAGAACGTGTTTGGGGCTTTGTATTCCTTTTTTTTCATCCGTGGCCCGCTGAAAAATCTTATAAAAAAATGTAGCCTGGCACGCCACATTTGTTTTTAATGTAGGAATTTTGTCATGAGCATGATTATGCCCAGATGTGTGAAAAATGTCATGCATAGAAAATTCGATCATATATGTATTCTCAGAGGATAATAACTGGTTAGATAATAACTTCACATTAAACCCAGGAAATGTCTGTTTTTCTAAGTAATATCACAGGACTCATTTTATACAGAGAAAGGAAATTGGTATGTCTGTAGCTCTTGGTGATATTAGTGTTGTGCACATATTAAGTACAATTGCACATTTTTGTTATGTGGATTTCCTGCAGTAAAAAAATGAGACAATATAAAACTATTAATAAATACACACGAGTTGTTGAATAGGCTGTGTGGTGATAGTACAGATAGTTATTTACCTTTTATTGGAGATTTGTGAAATATTCCATGCAACTTCATTATAAATTGTGCATGAAAGCGGTTGAACCAGAACCTTCCTCAGTCTTTCTGAATTTCTAAGACTCTTGAGTGACTTTCTTGCTCGTGTGACAAAACTCTGGAAAAGATATCAGTCGTCGTAGATTTCCACATCTGCCTTTTATCAAGTCAGGGATTTTTCAAGTCTTTTACCCCTTGTGTGCTGTCATTCCACAAAAATGCTCATGCGTCGGTAATGAAGTGCGATACATTTAGAATGCTATTGCATGGAGCGCTGATTGGTCTTCAGGTGACATACGCCAGAGTCGCACTCATCAGTAAATAGTTGTAAAGACCAGAGAAGCCTGTGGATCATGTATATATGCAGCTGTGAAAGAAGGAGCCAAAGGAAAAAATGTTTGACTTATGGGTTGAAAGTGCAGGAAGAGATGCTCCTCTCTCTCCTTCCTCCCCTCTCTCCCTCATAGCTGTCTGCAGTGTTTGGGTGCTGTCAGGAGAGTGCCCTTCCTGTCTCTACTCTACCGCTGCCTCTCTTGCATTCCCTCCCTCTGAGTCTAGTCTGCAGGAAATAAAGGGATTCACGAGGAGGTCTTGAGTGTCCTATGGGGCCCTGTGGCTTTCTGGGATAGCAGGAAGTGATTGAGTTTGGTTTTTTGGTGTCTGCCTAGCAGAAACCAGTTAGTTTTTTTTAGACCACTTGTTAAGGAGACTTTGTCATTGTGGTACAGGAAATGCAAGCTTTTGGGTGGATACGCTGGACTCTTGAGCTAAATTAATGTGTAGCAAACTGTGTCCTGACATGGAGTGATTTAGCTGACAGTTAAAATGAGTCGCCGTATTTGTTTGCGCCACTAGTTTGAGGTAAAAAAAAGTGTGCACCTAAAAACTCTGCATCACTTTGAGAATTACATCATACCATGCATATCCATACTGTCCAGGGCTTAGAATTTCCTACAACCTCGTGATATGATGCATATCATAATACTACAATCATAGACGGTCTAAAAAATGGACACACTCTTCTGGTTTGCACAGTAAAGTCCATGAAGTAGCAGTTAACCACTAGGGGGTGACTCCACTGGTTGCAAAATGCGAATTCAGTTTAAATGGAATCTATTCGCACTTGATTTGTAACATCATTAAACATTTTCCTCAGGAGTTAATTGTCTTAATGACTAGTTTAAAGTTTTCTTCAGTATCACATGATGTCAATTTGTAAATGATGTTCCCATTTAGAGGAAAATAGACAATAAAGCATGGAGTGGACACCAGTGTTGACAGCTAGTATCATCCAATGGGTGCCTGGTTGAAGCGGATGTCTGAATTTCCCGTTGTATGAACGGTCCTGGCACCAGTCACATAGCAAATCTTTAAGGTGGGAGTTTGTTTTGCAAAAGGTATACTGCGTCCATAGTTATGTTGTATAATGACCATGCTAGACAAAATCAGCTTTGCCGCAGTCTTCCGTAATAAATTTGCTTTGGCCATCCTGTGACCTGTGACACTGACCTCTGTGATCATTACCCACAACTGATCCTCCGTGTAGGACATCAATCACAGTTTCTTCCATCATCTTGGCAGACTCATTGTTATATAGAACAACAAATAAGTTGAAAAGATACTTGTTCATCCAAATTTGATCACAATTTACACCTTGTTAAAAGAACATTTTTATTTTAAGCACTAGCAGCTTAGGCTATAGCATTGGCTATCTCCCCTGCAAGCTGTCTCTGACAACTTCACATATATTTTTTGGACATTTTGGCTATAGACTGTATAAGAAAGTAGACACAGGCTTCTGGTTTGAAAAGTGAAGCCCACAGCAGGACATTTCAAATGGCAGTCTGGGAATCTAATGTCAGTATATGTTTTACAGAGGATTCGGTGATCTAATTAGCGCTTCTTCTTCAGTAGAACATGATGTCAGTTTTGTAAATTTAGGAAAATGGATGACAAAGAACGGCACATATGAGGTGACGTCTGTGAACTTCTGGTTTAAAAAAACTGACATGACGCAGTCAAATCTTTGAGGCCGCAAAACTGTAGTTTGTTTTGCAAATGCAAGACGACTGTGTCCAATTTTATATCCAATCTACGGTTTTGACCAAGTACTTACTCATTGCATCTTGGCTTTGTAGACCAGTACATAGTATCCCAGTGTCTGCAGTATTCTCTCTCTGCCTGTTTAGACAAACCTTTAGACTTGTCAAAATAAATCACTACGCCTCTGCAGAGTGGCCTCAGTTGCCTTCCTTTACCTCAAGTGCACGAAGCAGAGGCAACAGAGATTTACAGAACTTTCTTTGCACTCTGTCACACTCTGCTGCTCCCCTGCGTTAAAAAAAAAATAGTTTGACCACCTCTCTGTGTGAGAGCACCAAGCCTCTGCCAGGTGGAGATGAGGCGAGGAGGAAGACGTGTGGTATGCGAGTGAGGGTGAGTGAGATGTCTTACCTCCAGTAATCCCACCTCCACACCTATGTCTGTCTACGTGTGAGGGGCTGAGGCAGCTGTTTGACTTGATGTGCTTCCCAGATGACCTCAGTGTGTTTACTCCTCGTTCTCTGCAGTCAGCAGAGGGGAGAGAACGAAGTCTCATTGTCGGAAAGCTGTATTTTGGTGTGTTTTGGTGTTCCTAATGTTAGTTTTGTACTAGCTCCTATTTACCTGTTTCTATTGGTACATCTAAAACAGTTTTGTCTCTTCTCTCTCTCTCGCTCTCTCTCCCTGTCATCTGTCCTGCAGTCGTCAGAACCAGTTGAAGGATCAGGCCCAGCAGGCTCTGGTGTCCCCTAGTCAACTCCCAGAGGAGGCTGAGTGCCTCACAGTACCCAAGTACAAGAGAGACCTTGTTCAGAAGCTCAAGATCCTTCGCCAGGAACTGTCCCAACAGCAGCCCCAGGCTGGCCACTGCCGCATCGAGGTGTCCCGTGAGGAGATTTTTGAGGTGATGATGGAAGGAAACAAGCTCAGTCATGTCCTCTTATCATGCTCATCACAAGGGGTTCCAGTGATGTAAAAACGTTCAAATAATTTAATCTAGGGGGAAATTTGGTTTTCACAGTTAGAGGATGCATGAAAGAAATGGAAATGAAGAACAAAATGCTAGAAAGAAATCACAGTGATCTAAGATTTGCTCCTCTGCACAGCCTTCCTCCCCCCTTTTACCAAAACTCCAGCCAACAAATTTACATTTGGCTTCGTACGAAACCCCGTCCACTCTGGATACAGTTATTCATCTCAAGCTCTGATAAACTTTCTCTGAAGGATTTTCTTTTTTTTCTATCCGCATAAAGGTCATTGCCCGTAGCAGTTGGCTGTGAGAATGATTTCTGTCTCACACACAGTTATCTATGATGTGTGAAGGTAGTCTGTTCAAAATCTAAAGCAGACTTGTTTGAGATGTGGATTTTCTCAAGTACATTTTCTCAGTGGGAGAGAGAGTGTGTGTGTGTGTGTGTGTTTTTTTTTCCCCTGCATCATGGAGGTGCAGGGCCTTCGTCAGAACAGCACCACCTGCAGCAGACTGTGTGACCCTCATAAAATATGCACTGGAATGTGCTGGAACAGCCACGTCTGTTAATCTGAACGAAGACATTTTTTTGGGGGGGGGCGACCGCTGTGAGAAATGGGTGGGGGCGGAGGGGTGGAGGACGTCTTGAGGTTGAGAGAGATAGAACTGCATAGCTTCACCAGACCAGCTGGAGCATTAAATTATGAAGGCATATGCAAGTGTTAGCTGGTAGACTGTCAGAGCTGTCTCAGTGTGTACTTTTCGGTGTAGATAAGACATTTCCATTTCTCCCACAGCACCTCTCAGCTGTCTCGAGTGGGCACAGTGGAACCTGCTGGAGAGGCTGTATTATTATAGACTTACGCTTGTGTTTATTATAACTGCCCCTAATCCACTTTAAATGAACACTCCCCCGACACAGTGAGCCGTCTGCAGATGGGATGAACACCAATTGTGGTGGAGAGGCCTCGCAACATAGAACCAATTGAAAGTGTGTACACCAAGTTGTGTTTGTCTCCTTTTTTTTTTTTTGTAGGACACTCCCTGTTAGTGCTTTTTTCTTTAGCTCTCAACATCCACTAATTTTAGTATAGCCACAACCTTTAAAAAACCGGTTGTCATTTTTAACATAATACGGGGCATTTTGTATCACTGGAACTAGTCTCTCTTGAGTGGATATTCTCATTGATGGCCCAAACTGATAAAATGTCCCGTAAGAATAATCTAATGATGAGACTGCAAAGTGCAACAAACGAAGGACTCCCTTTCCCGAGCCCATCAGGGAACTGTGGTGGCCTCCACATACCAGGATTTAAACCCCCTTTCCCCTTTGTCATTTACTCTTTTTTTCACATGGTAAAGGCCCATCTTTACCAAGAGTTAGTATACAGTACGGTATGGTATGCAATTATTTGCATTTCCAGTGGTAAATGTTGAGAAGCATACCAAAATAACTGACCCGTACTGTCCCAGTTTTGGCAGCCTTCCATTGTCAGCAGAGAGTCGCTGCCTAAAGGCTTATTTTAAGGCTCCAAATACCAAACCTTTTTATTGTAAAGCAATTACACACTTATGCCAACATGTTAATGGGAATTATAGCCAGTTTCTTCCAATAAACCTTCTTAAATGGTGATGCTCTGGACCTCATATAGCACATATATTCTAGCTAGCTCTGTGGTAACAACTACAAGAGTAAATATAATGCATTAAGGTTCATACAGCAGCTGCCTCACTGCTGTCACTGGCTTTGACAAGATGTGTTTTTGTTTGTGTGTGTGCTGCAGGAATCATATCGACAGGTGATGAAGATGAGGCCGAAGGACCTGTGGAAAAGGCTAATGGTGAAGTTTAGAGGAGAAGAGGGACTCGACTACGGAGGAGTGGCCAGGTAAGGAGCACAGTAAATTGGACACTCAGAATGTGGTTTTGTAAATACTCTCATCACTTTTTACTCAGACGTCTGCCTCCTAGTGGAAGAATGCCACACTTTATTAGCTCGAGTCTTCGCTCTGTATGTTCTGATCTCACTGGTATGTCTCTCCTTTGTTCTTCTCCCTCATCTCCTGCCTGTGTGCTATGCAGGGAGTGGCTTTATCTACTATCACACGAGATGCTGAACCCGTACTACGGCCTGTTCCAATACTCCCGTGATGACATCTACACACTGCAGATAAACCCAGACTCTGCTGTCAACCCTGTGAGTCACAGTCATTACTGATGACACAGAACGTATCAACTTGAAACTCAGTCTGTGGTGACCTGAATAGCTTCTTTGATTAAGTTAATTATCCAGTCTGGCAGCTCACTTCAAATACGGTCAGGGACATGGGTCATTTTTTGTCTTTATTACACAGCTTCATCATTCTCTTGTGTTTGTTTGGGCTGGCAGCAGTCCTTTCAGCTGTTGAGCTGCAGTCGGCGGGCATGGTCTCACAAACTGACGTGTGACACTAAGCACTGGTTTGGCTGTTGTGTTGAGACTGTGCCGTTTGGTTTTGATTGTTGATGTTTACAGGAAGTAGACGTAGGGAATCTTCAAGGGATATTCACCATCATGCATCATGACGTGTTAAAATCTCAAATGTTTGAAAGTAGTTATCTCTTCATCTTGTTAATACATACACTTCTCATATCATAGAGGTTTGTGTATGTTAGCAGATAAAGTCTGCTTTAACAAACACACTTTAATCACTCAGTTCCTGCGTTCGTCTGTTCTTTTGGAAACTGAAGATGTTTTGTCTCTTGTCTTGTTTTTGTCTGTAGGAGCATTTGTCATACTTTCACTTCGTGGGCCGTATCATGGGAATGGCTGTGTTTCATGGCCACTACATAGATGGAGGTTTTACGCTACCCTTCTACAAACAGCTGCTTGGTAAACCCATCACCCTGGACGACATGGAGTCTGTGGACCCCGACCTGCACAACAGCCTTGTCTGGATTCTGTACGTACATGAGACACTTTTTATAGAAGCCACTAATAACTAATTACATCATGTTTCACCTGTTTCTTAGTTTTCTAATTTGTGCAAGTTAAGTCTTTAGTCCCTTTTTTAAAATTAGTTTCTTTTTTTAAGACCTGTGGCTTCTAGACCTCTCCTAGCACATTTTATTGTTATTAATTTTTCCTTTTTAGGTTTTATGCTATTTGTGTGTGCAAGAATGAACTAAACTAAACAAATGGTAGATTTTGATTTAACAGCATCTGTATAAATAAAGGGATTTCTGGGGAAAAGACTTTCTACAGAATTCTATTTATACAAATAAAATGTAGATTGATCAATATAATATCTCTCCCATACTATGACAACAGCGCCCCCTAGGGTCTTTGAACATTTTTTACATCAGCAGTTCTTGAAGGCTTGTCTTTCTTTACACCATGTATATGTGCATGTTTTCAAATGAACATTTTCTTTTTCTTTTTCTTCTGTTTTTCATTTTGATTTTGTTTATTTATTATTAATTAATAATTCAATTGTCTTCAGGGACAACGACATCACCGGTGTGCTGGACCACACCTTCTGCGTTGAACACAATGCTTATGGAGAGATCATCCAGCATGAGCTCAAGCCCAACGGTAAGAGCATTCCTGTCACCCAGGACACCAAGAAGGAGTATGTCCGGCTTTACGTCAACTGGCGTTTTCTCCGAGGCATCGAGGCCCAGTTTCTGGCTCTTCAGAAGGGCTTCAATGAAGTCATCCCCCAGCACCTGCTCAAGTCTTTCGACGAGAAGGAGCTGGAGGTACGTTATTGTCTATTTGTGCCATATTATATGTCTTGACTCCCCTTCTAGGACATTTGATGTAATATGTTGAAACAATTTCTCCCATCTGTAGCTGATTGTATGTGGCCTGGGTAAAATCGACATCAATGACTGGAAGTCCAACACGCGGCTCAAACACTGCACCCCAGACAGCAACAGTGTGAAGTGGTTCTGGAAAGCTGTGGAGTCATTCGATGAGGAGCGCAGAGCCCGGCTGCTGCAGTTTGTCACTGGCTCATCCCGAGTTCCTTTGCAGGGCTTCAAGGCCCTCCAAGGTAAACACGACCAGGACAAAACACTCAGTACTTTTAAATAACATTAGAAAAATCTTTTAAAATACATGTAAACATGTAAGTCCAACTAAAACCTCAAAGTTGGACAAACGCACCCAGATAACCCTAACCCAGAGGAGTAGAATTATGTAGAATTATTAACCTTTAGTCAGACTCAAGATGGCCTGAGTGCTCTGTGCATGTGCCACATTCTCACTCTCGACTTATGCTAAACTACATAATAAAAGATGTCTGTACACAGGGGAGTGAAATAACGGTGACAAAAACAGGGTGAAATTAAGGCCAGTGCATTTTTTGGACTGACAAGGGACCGATTTTATGCTCTGTCCGTTCAGAGTTCAGACTATTGGATATTTTTTAGTTAATGGATGTAAGAAGACTCAGAATGGTGCTCTTCATGCTAACAACTAGCCAACCTGAAGCCATCTAATGGACCTTTTCCACTATAGTCCTGGATCGCCTTGGCACGATGTAGGTTGCATCGCCACTAGAAAAAAAGTACCTAATCGACGTAGGCGGAGTCACCACACCAGGGCTGCGTAAAACTGTGATGACTTGTATGTATGACCTGACTGTGATACACGTGAGGCACGCACACACACACACACTCACACACTCACAAACGAGTGTAAATTCACCAGACTCTTCTGTTAAATATTGAGATTTTAGACATTTCCCTGGTAGTTGTTGGAGATTAACCCACGTTTTTAGGATTGTTAAGTAGTTTTAACTGATCTACAGTTCGGACATCTCTTCCTGTGATGGCACTTTGACCAATCAGTGTCTGGCAGTCTGGCCACGTCACGCATAGTACCTACTCAGCATGCTTGGAACCTCGCCAGAGCAGGTACCAAAAAAAGTACCTGGTACCAGGTAATATGTTAGTGGAAACACAACTTAACCGTGCCGAGGTGAGGCAAGTAGTGTAGGCAAATACACTTCATTCAGTAAATCTATTTCCTTCTAGTAGTTGTACACCGGGACAATGATAATTGAGCTACAACCTCAGTGACTCAGCGTAACTGCATGGAATCATACCGACTGTGAGTGCATACTACATGTTTTTTTGGTATGTAAATGCTCTATTTGCAGTGGCATTGTTATGTAGTACATGCAGATAAGACTTGGGCGTGTACAAGAGCTCTCAGATTAAGTGGCTTGGTCTGAACAGGTTTTGTGTGATGGACGATGGACTTAGACCAGGCATGTTGTTGAAAACTGTGTGAAATACTTCATTCTTTAAAGTCAGATCATTTGTTTATAACGGTGTGGTAGTGTAGTCTCTCTACCCCATGGGTGTCAAACTCATTTTTGTTCAGGGGCCACATGTCGCACAATTTGATCTCAAGTGGGCCGGACCAGTAAAAATAGTAAAATAATAGCATAATAACCTATGACAACAAGATCTCCTTTGTTTTGAAGGATATTTTTACAAAACATGAACTTTCTTGAGAAGTATAAGTGCAATTTCAACAATATCATGCCTAAATGTACTATTTACACATCACACTGGATCTATAAAGGTACAAACATTTAGTCACAGGTATCTAGAAGTGAAAAATATTACATCTGACATTACGTTTAGATTGTAATCGTAGTGTGAAAGTTTAACAAATTCATCCTGTGGGCCAGATTGGACTCTCTGGCGGGCCAGTTCTGGCCCCCGGGCCGTATGTTTGACACCCCTGCTCTACCCCCTCACAAGCTCTGTTAACATTATCTGGGATGTGTGTTTGAGATTCTTTGCCTCCCTGTGTGCGCCTCTGGGTTTGTCTGACCTGAATGAAACCCTGAGTCTACACAGTGCAGAGGTTCAGCAGGTCCGTCCTGGCAAACAGTGCTGCCCACAGACAGAACAGTCAGGCAAGGGCAGAGCACTGTGATGAGCCACAGTGTGCTGCATCCTGACTTCATCAAAACATCAGCAGAGACCAAAAGACCCAAAAACAACTCACTCACCAATTTGGAATTACAGAGTCTGTGTCTGTGGTGCATGGTGAATCTGAGGGATGGTCAGTGTTTTCAGCCGTGTTGGTGTCCAAATTCTCTACAATGTACAATATTGTATTTTACTGTAGACTACAAAATAAAAGGTTTTCACCATGATGATTGAATTTTGTAGTTAAAACTAATTATTTTAAATTTGAAACAGAAATAAATATATGATGTAGGTTACACAAGCTGTTAACCTGGTTGGCTCAACACACTGGGACGGGACACCCCCCCCTTACAAGAGATCTAAAGAAGAAAGAAAGGTCTTAGGGCTGTAAACAAACAAATATTAAATGGGTTTAATAAGTTGGTACCTAAGAAATCTCAAATGGCACAGATGGTGCCAAAATATGCCAAACAAGAGAACACTGAGGCATCTCTTTACTAAAACCTCATTTTACTCTGCTTCACTTCAGCAGCATCAGACTTTGCACAGCTAACGTCCACTTGTTGTTACATGAATTCATTGAGTTTTTAAACTCCTACAGCAATTGTTTAAAGGTGATATAAGGTTTTTAGACGAGGGAAAAAATCCTTCATTTATGCTGGGTTCCATCTGCACATCTACAGTGAAAAATATACTTCTGGTGGAATCTCACAAGTATTATCAGGATAATTCACATAGAGCTTGTCATTGCAGAAATATACTCTGTTTAGTTTGGGCATGTCATTTTCGAGCAGAGACCTCAGAAAGAGGGTCAGGGAAGAAGAGGTTAAAGTGTGATAAATTATTTATAGAACGACATAAGGACTTTACCCATGCTTTTGTAACTTGTCATACACATCATTGTCTTCTCTTACAATATAAAAACAAATAATCAAAGAAAGACAGTTTTAACCACCGTACAATTGTGTAAAACTGAATAGTAAATCTTCTAAACTCTACTAAATATTATAATAAGTTGCATAATGTCAAATGTATGCCTGAGTTTCCAGTCCTCACACCTAAACTTTCCACATTTCTTTCAGGCTTGCTTGATCTTTCTGTGTAACCTTGATGTTTACATTTGAAGTTTTCAACTTGAATTTTACCATCTCAGTCTAAATGAATTTCCTTAATCAAAATATAAAAGTCCTGTCAGCCTTCCTTGGTGTCTGTATTATTGATTTGAAGTTTATGAATAAATACATTTGTATCAGTGTATCAGTGAGTGCAGTTGTGCAGTTCTATATCTGTTTTACTCCTCTAATAATTCTTCTTCAGGTGCTGCTGGTCCACGTCTCTTTACCATCCACCAGATTGATGCCAGCACCAACAACCTGCCCAAAGCCCACACATGGTGAGCAAACTGTCGACATTGCAATACTGTCTGGTCACATGACACACGACAAGAAGTGGTAGTTAAGATGATCTTTGTGTTTTCAGTGGCACGGCTTGATTTTTAAAACCTCTTCTCTTTTCCTAGTTTCAATCGGATCGACATTCCTCCGTACGAGCACTACGACAAACTGTACGACAAGTTGCTCACTGCCATTGAGGAGACGTGCGGCTTTGCTGTCGAATGAGTCGCGAATGCGGGCAGAGCTTTGCAACAACCAGAAGCAACATGGTTTGCCCACGATGAGGCCCCACCCCACACACACACACACTCAGACAACAGATCAGTCCACTCAGATGGGGGTCATCCACTGTTGCTTCACCCAGGGACGCACTTACTACCCCCGGGTCATGTCGCCAAGCTCATGGAGGGTGGGTAGAGGAGAGCAGAAAAAGTCAGACTGTGGTTTTTTTTCAGACCTTTCTGCCCTTCTTTATATCTTTTTTTTTATCATTGAAAAGGATCTCTTCAGCTGCTAATAACTCAGACTATTTACTAACTTGTGGAACCTGCAACGTTTGCTGGCTCTGCCCTTTTTTCTAAGTTCATTTTAGCATTTAAAAAAAAAATAGACTGTATCTATGTAGCAATGCTCCATTTTACCAAGCAGAACACAAGCTCAGTTCACTCTGAAACAACACTAACAAGACTGGTTTGATTCAGAGCCCAGGGTTATTATTGGTTACCACAACCACTTGGAAAACCGTTCATTTGGACGCAGCATGACTTGGGCTGTTTGGTGCCACCGAGCGTTCGTGCTGAGGCTCTCGGTAACACAGAGGTTGATAAAACGTGGGTGTGTGCAGATGAGAAGGCATGGACGGAGACTGAAATTTAGACATAGCCCAACTGTTTACAACCTTCTCCAAAGATGTCATCGGGGACCTCTGCTCCTGAGGCGCTGCCTAACAACCAGCGCTGCATTCCCACAAGCCCCATTTCACATGTTTGACAGCTTGTTGTGTTTGAAAGTGAAGAGATGAATGAATAGGTTGAAATGTGTTATTTTTATATAACAGGGACAATTAAAAAAAGGAAACAATACAATTAAATATAATATATATAATTTATTGTTATATTTCAGAAACCCCCCATCCTCCATTATTTCATAAGAAAACTAAATCTTTTAAATGTTACTGCTTCAACTATAGAAAATAATTTGTGAAATGAAATGGGAAAAGAGCTTGACTGAATATCACTAAGGAATGCTGAGGTTACTCTCTCGACACACAGCGTACAAGAAGAGGCTGTGTTTTTAAAGGCAAAAAAAACAAACAAAAAACAATATGTCCTCTGAGTGCCATAAACATATTGTGTGAATAAATCTTAAGCGTTATTGAGCGCACCCTTTAAATTCTACTGATTTCATCCTGGAATTACATAAGGTATGGTGTGTTTACCTTATATTACCCTCTCTTTTTAACAGTTTGTCATTTAATATTGATGTCACTAGCATGAAACCTTCATTCATTTTTTTGTTCAGAAGAGTCCAAAGTCAGTCTTTTTTTTGTTTTTCTTCTGCCTTCATGTTGTCATTAGTGCAAAAAAAAGAAAAAAAAACAACTACCTTTGAACCATGTGGTGCTAAATAGCATTAAATTTAGTCTTATATTGGCAAATGTACTCACTGTCATACTACTGCTTTAAGTGCACAGTACACAACTTGTAATCCTACCTGTTAGTGGCCACAGTTATTCTTTCCCTCGTCACATTCTCAGGAGGTGTCGTACGTACTTTGTAACATCTCGTGGTCTGACAAATGAAAAGAAACCGATTCTGACCATCAACACAGTACCTGTTGCATTTGTCCTCCATATGTGTTTTTGGGTTAATAGTGAACTGAATGAGATGAACTGTTATAGTGAGGTTCTTTTGTTTTCGGGGTGGGGGGGAAAGGAAAGGAAATTCTTGAATGTTTTTCAGAAGATGCTGCCTGTCTAGCAATCTCTATGACCGTGGACTGTTCTTTACAATTGCATACACTTAAAAAAAAGGAATGACAACAAACGGTTTGTTTTCATTCTTTTATGTAGACAAGTGTATGCAAAGTGAAAAGTGTCCTCCGATGGTGCTTTGTACAGTAATAAGATAATGTTCATGTACTGTATGTGGATCAAACAACCTGTAATTTATCTTTAACTTAAGTAGAATTTGTTTTTGTTTTTTTTAAACTGAAATGATAAATTGCACACAAACAGAATGAAGACACCATGTGTATTTAACGGTGGCTTCTGCACCAGATATTCAATTACTTTTATGTTCCGTGCACAAGCTGGTCACCCTACTGTCTGTTCCTACACAACGTCACTCAGCATCGCTCCGTAGCTGCCTCTCATCGAACAACTGGACTTTATATTTATAAGTCAGTAGTGAGATGCGGCTTTTGTTCTTTTTTTTGGTTGTTTGTTTGGTTCAATAGCATGATCCACTTAGCAGGACTATATCTCTCATAGCTGACTGATGCAATTTGATGTATGTTAACACTATCATTTTGTAAGAGTATTTTATTTTTGTGTGTTATTAGTTCTAATTAAACATGCCTTTGTCTAACAATGTTAAGACCTTGTCTAAAGATGTGTCCTTGTTTCACTTGACAAGACGGCTTTTTTTCGCCTCAATCATTGGTCAACTAAACGTGCATTTACAGCAACTATTTACATTTAAAGTATTAGCAGCGTGTCTGGATCACACTGGCTGACGATTAGTGTCTGTGTGGGGGAAGCAACGGCTCGTGTTTTACATTAGAATGGCACACATTTTAACCTCCCACTGGGTATTCATTGGCATCACTTCTCAAGTGTCTGGAAGATGAAAACGGGTTGTTAGTGCCAATCCCAGCGGACATGAGGGGAGAAAAGCGGGGAACACCATGGACAGTCCATCACAGGGCCAACATAGTGACAAACAAGAGTTAAATGTTTCCTAGATGTGGAACAGGATAACATCACAAACTTCCTGCAGAGACTACACAAAGACAATGTTTTCTAAAATGCACTCCTAAATGGTTTACCTCACAAATCTTTCCATAAACTTCACCTGATTCAGAACTCAGAACCCCCATCCTGAAACGGGGTTTGAGGATGGGGGTTAGGGTAAGCCCTCCATAAATTGGCTCCTCTGTATCTCACTGACCTCCTCCACACTTAGACATTACATTACATTACATGTCATTTAGCAGACGCTTTTATCCAAAGCGACTTACAATGGAATCAAGTACAATTAGCCAGGGGTGGAATCGAACTTGCGACCATGATGTCTTCGGTACACAAGGCAGGGTCTTAACCACTGAGCCACTCCACCCACATCTTCCTGCATTCTCTGGAATACACTACCACAACACATCCAAACATTATCTTCACTGTCTACCTTCAAATCCCAACTAAAAACCTCCCTTTTCAGATTAGTTTACCCATCACCACCATCCCCCCTAACTAACACCTCAGCCATCTTTTTCAGCATTTTGCATTTTAAATTCTTGTATTCATATTTAACCTTCACCTACTGTGTTGATCTTGTCCGTTTAATTTCATCTGAACTTTTATCTTGTTTCATCTGTCTGTTTCATATTATCTTAACCTCTGTGTGTTTGATGTATCTTCTCATTTAATATGTTAAGTGACCTTGAGTGTGAGAAAGCTTTCAAATAAATGTTTTTATTATTATTGTTGTTGTTGTTCATACTGGAAAAAACAGGTTTCTATTTATGGTTCCCATTGTTGAAAATACTGACCTGCTTAAACCGCCCTGGTATTTGAAACCCAAAATATCATTCTTACAAGAAAACTAAAAATTGGGTAATCAGAGAAGGAAAGAAAGAGGCAGTAACACAACATAACAGATGCCAACTGCTATGAAAAAGTATTGTTTAATACGACTTGATGTGACAAATTCTGGATTAGAAGTGTCTTAAACAAACATGTGTCTTTAAAAGCATCAGCAGTATCAAACACAAAAGGATGTTGTTTTTTTTATCAGTTGGTGAACACAAGTAACATACTGTGTTCATTCCATTTACATCTACGTGTTCACTTATATGATTTAAAAAGTAAAGTAAAAAACAAACAAACCACACGTTCAGTTCTATAAAGAAGGGAAAAGAAGAACTTGTATAAAAGACAAACGTGTATGTACAGTCGATTCTCGCACATGTTTGGGTTGGTCATGATGACGTAAATTTCCGTAAACTAGCAGCAGTGTCGTCAAAAGCCGAATCACCAGTTTCTGTCTCGTGCATATGCATCCGCCAACGTTTGTTGTAGTGTCCAAGAAAACGGGCACTTTAAAGGAAACATAGCGGCGAAAAAGAGTTCCAGGGTTTGCTTTAAAACATTCTTTCGCGTTGTACAAGGTCACACAAAACATACTTGCTTGTTTTGGAACACCAGCTAAGTCATCTCTGTGTGATTTTATGTAGAATTGTGATTTTACTTTACTCTGTTGAAAGGATATTCAGTAAGAGGCTCGTGCTGTATCGATTTATAAGTTATATATAAGTTATACAGCAACAGACCGTGTGTATATAAATAGTATTTTGTCTTTCTCTGTCTTGTTTCGGGAGAAGACACTTTCATCAGAAGTGTATGGCGGATGAATACACCGGAAGGTGGACTTCCTCTTGTTATATAATCCGGACCTCATTTTCACATTACCGGCATTTCAGCTTAACTGCCGGGCGCAATTTTTTAGTCGGTGGAAAAGCCACAGTGTAGATTATTTAATATTTTTTATTTATACAGTTCATTTACACAATGCCTGGATATTCCGACAGAGACCGCGGCAGGGATAGAGATAGAGGGTAAGTGCAATTTCCTTTTAAGACGAGTTTTGCTGCCGTGTTAACCGTGGAAATGGCCGACAAGACTTAAAGCCGACAGAAAGGACTCAAACAACGGAATATGGGTGGATATAAAAAACCCGTCTCTTTGTATTCGTATGTTATGTGTCAAATGCGATTAAACCGATCTTAAATATCAGAAGACATTTCGGTTGGATTCGTTTTTTCCGACAAGGCCGCGGCCTTCGGTGACTGGAGTCCGTTGTCTTTGGCTCGAGGCCTTGTCTGGCCTCGTGCACCGGTACCGCAGCTTTTCGTTAGCTCCTTGATAGCGTTAGCATCCCGTTAGTGTACGCTGCATTGCATGTCATCCCCAAGTGTAACACTTCCGTAATATGTTTTTATGATAATGGATACACGACGATAAACACCTGTATTTTGTGTATTTCTAAAACCTTTGTATCTATCAGTACGCATTATTGACGCTAGTACAGCTGACCGGTCGGCTTTTCGCCATGTGGCAGATTGGATGCGGTTACAAAATGCCGATTGTTACTCTATTGTTCCTCTGCCGGCTGGAAAGTATATGACATCTCTAGGGCAGTGAAGTTGTGATTCAATTGTGCAATTTAAACTGTTATTGATTTTTTTTTTAAAACCGCCGATTGACTTTGTGTGAATCACGTGTATGTTTTATTACAGTTATGGCGGTGGTCCTCCTCGCTTCGGGGGCAATCGTGGTGGTGGTGGTGGAGGCGGCGGTGGAGGAAAGTTTGGCAATCCGGGAGAACGGCTGCGCAAAAAACACTGGAACCTGGACGAACTCCCCAAGTTTGAGAAAAACTTCTATCAGCCGCACCCCGATGTGGTCCGCAGGTCACCGGTATGTATTCAGCGTGGTCCAGGCCATGTTATGCAACGCTGTTAAATGCGCGCTCTCCCGCACGTGTCAGTGACGTAACAGGTTATGACTGCTGAACTAAATTTGGTCATTCATTCGGTTTATTCTTGTCTTGCAGCAAGAAGTGGAGCAATACAGGAGGGCCAAAACAATTACATTCAAGGGGAGAGAGTGCCCCAACCCCATTATCAAGTTCCACGAGGCCAGCTTCCCATGTAAGTTTGCACAAAGCGATGTCTTCAGTAAATGTGTTGATGGACCTTTGGTCTGCATCGGCTAATTAATTTGGTTTCCACAGCTTATGTGATGGAAGTTATCGAAAAACAGAACTGGACTGATCCAACCCCCATCCAGGCTCAGGGGTGGCCCCTGGCTCTTAGTGGCAAGGATATGGTTGGCATTGCACAGACTGGTTCTGGCAAAACACTGTCTGTAAGTTCTGCATACATTTCTTCAAATACTACTGTGATATGAACCTTTGCATCAAATTCTTGATGGTATACTGAACTGTGGTATGTGACTGTCTGCTCTGCAGTATCTGTTGCCTGCCATTGTGCACATCAACCACCAGCCTTTCCTGGAACGTGGAGATGGTCCTATTGTAAGTAATCACAGAACTTTGTAATGGTTTCAAGTTTTGTATATGAGTGTTGTGTGCTCTACCCTGTGGTTTACCCCACATTTGTGAGTTGGGATACAGAGTTACCGTTTTTGACATGAGTGATTTGAATAGTAGGCAAATCATTTATCCTCTCCTGCAGACCTTGGTGCTGGCCCCAACCCGTGAGTTGGCTCAGCAGGTACAACAGGTGGCTGCAGAGTATGGCAGAGCTTCTCGCCTGAAGACTACCTGTATCTATGGCGGAGCACCAAAGGGACCACAGATACGTGACCTGGAAAGAGGTATTTAATTACATTGTCAAATGTGGTATATTTTCACTTTTGTGTTATTGGTTCTAACAGCTTTATTATTACAGGTGTGGAGATCTGCATTGCCACTCCTGGCAGGCTCATTGATTTCCTTGAGGCCGGAAAGACAAACCTGCGTCGATGCACATATCTTGTACTGGATGAGGCCGACAGAATGCTGGACATGGGCTTTGAGCCGCAGATCCGTAAAATTGTCGACCAAATCAGAGTATGTTTCTCAAGTGATCTGGTTTTTTTACAGCACAAATGGATATGAAATGCTTCCTTGCTAGTTTTACTGTACTCTAAGAGAATGTGTCCTTAATTGTTTTGCAGCCTGACCGCCAGACTCTGATGTGGAGTGCTACTTGGCCTAAAGAGGTTCGCCAGTTGGCAGAGGACTTCCTTAAGGACTATGTTCAGATTAATATTGGAGCACTGCAGCTAAGTGCCAACCACAACATCCTGCAGATCGTTGATGTCTGCAATGATGGAGAGAAGGAAAATAAGTAAGTGACACTTTCATGATGTTGACGGCGAGTGTTGCTGAAACAGATCTGCTGACATTGGCCTGAGTCTATGGTAGATTCTTTACAATTTATTTCCTTTTTTGTTTATAAAGACTGATTCGCCTGCTTGAGGAAATCATGAGTGAGAAGGAAAACAAGACCATCATCTTTGTGGAGACAAAGAGGCGGTGTGATGATCTCACAAGGAGGATGAGGAGGGATGGGTAAGAGCTGACACTGTTATGGGGGTTTGAGTTTGTTATGGTATGTTTGGTATGTTTCTGGGTGTGATGTGCTTGAATGAATTAACATTAAAACAACTCTTGTAGGTGGCCAGCAATGGGAATCCATGGGGATAAAAGCCAACAGGAAAGAGACTGGGTTCTCAATGGTAAGCATGAATAACTTAACTACAGTTAATCACAACTGTACAATGAGGGTTTTTTTTAACACTTCATTTTATTTTATTTCAGAGTTCAAATATGGAAAGGCCCCCATTCTCATAGCTACAGATGTCGCCTCCAGGGGTCTAGGTCAGTATTTGAACTGTGTTACACTCCAATTTATTTGAAAAAGAAAGTGCATTTGCTTTCTTTAACTTTTCTGCTTCTTTCTGAGTCTCTCCCCTGACCTGAAGGAGCAGTCTATGTGGCAGGGCCTTGGCATGACAAGCCCAGGTCTCCAGAGGGGGAAGGAGCATTCTTGGAGGTGTCCTGACTGGCGAGGCACGGGTCTCCCAGTCGTGCAGATAGACAGAGGTGACCAGGCCCAAGTGCAGCATAACGTGCAGGCCTGCCTAAAATCGGGGGCGAGTTGAGGGCTGGCCACAGTTCCACCCCCATATGCTGGTCTGTTCTCTGGCAATGTTTTGGACTGCTTCACACACCCAGTCTCTGTAACTGTCCCAGGTCAAAGCCCAGCTTCACTCTCCTCTTGTCTTGCACATTTGTTTGGGCCCAGCGTTGCAAGTCATTTGGACGGCGCTTTCTGTTGCGTAGATGTGTCGAAAGCATGGGTGGTGTTGCTGTTGCAGTCTCCTAAACTTCTGTCGGAAGAGCAGTCTGTCAGATCGATCATACATCACCTCTGTAAAGACATGGCTACTGGCGCTTTAGGTGACAGTGGGACATGCTAGTTGGACACTTGGATAAAATCCAAGCTCACACTCCTCCCTCGCCTGCGTTTTCAAAGTCATGTCGAGACCTGCCAACGAGAGACACTGATGAGCACTACCTCTGGGAAAAAATCTTGCCATGTCGAGTGGTGGTGCATTGTTTCCAGGCATCCTTCATATTGGTTCAGAGCTACTGTTTTCATGGCAAGAGATACTACAGTGAGCGTTGAGGTAGCTCATGAGTGAGCCTGACTGAGACAATGGTTAAGTTCTAGTGGGGGGGGGGGAAGAGTAGTATTAGTTATTATATCAGCTCTGTGTAGAGAACCAAGGGTCATTTGTCAATATGTGGGGAAATGTGCTGCAATGGGAATGGACTAGTGAATGCATGCTCCACAATATGCAAAGACTTCAGATCCATTCTTTGATGGTAGCTCAACTGTGTGGGTTTTATTTAGTCCAAGATTGGAAGCTGATGGAGTGTGCATTTTTCTTTTCCCACTGTAGTCTCCTTAGGGAAGTTTGTTTGTGCTTTTGTTTAATTGCAATTTTTACAGCTTAAGTGGCTCAACCCCACCGTACAACTTTACTAACTTGGCCTTTTTGTTTTTGATCTGGTTGTTGTGGTGGTGTTGGTGCACGTCTTGCGTGTGCTGCCCTCTTCCTTTATGCCACATCGCAACACAATCTTACAGATGTTGAAGACGTGAAATTTGTCATCAACTTTGACTACCCAAACAACTCAGAGGACTATATCCACCGCATTGGCCGAACAGCTCGTAGCCAAAAGACAGGCACAGCTTATACCTTCTTCACTCCAAACAACATGAGACAGGCCGCCGACCTCATAGCTGTGCTTCGTGAGGCCAACCAGGCAATCAACCCCAAGCTCCTCCAAATGGCTGAAGACAGAGGAGGTAAATCCAATTGGTGAGATACAGAAACTGTGCTGTGAACTGCAGCCACTTTTCTTTCCTGCTGCTCTCCTTTTCTTTCTAAGAAGTGGATATTAAGTCCACTTAAATTTATTGGTACCTCAAGCCAGTTTCTAGTTTAAAACATTTTTTTTCCAAATAACACGACCATGGCTTTCTCATTTGTTAATGTTTGTTTGTATTTTATTCTCCCCCAGGTCGTTCAAGGGGAGGCCGAGGTGGTGATTACAGGGATGACCGCAGGGATAGGTATTCCTCTGGAAGACGCGATTTTGGAAATTTTAGGGACAGGGAGAATGGCAGAGGTTTTGAAAATGGACCAAACAAATCTTTTGGCACAAACACACAGAATGGAGGCTATGGGAACAATGCCGCCAGCAGCAATGGCTACAATGGATCGAGCTACAATGGTAATGGACAGTCCAACTTCAACCAAACAGGGGCCTTTGGCGGTCAGAACAACTTCCAGGCACAGAATGGTGCTAGCCACACCCCTTTCACCTTCCCCCAGACACAGGCCCCACAGCAGCATCCTCCACCGCTGGTGCCCTACACCCTCCCCCCACAGTTCACTCAGTAAATGCACCACACACTTGAAAGAAGTAATTTATTGCTTTTTTGTCCTGTTGAGTTTTATATAGACAACCCAGTTTTTTTTTGTTTTTTTTGTATTTACCTTATAGGGTTTCAAATGTCAATGTTACTCTGTCAAGCCTTTTAAGATCTGCAGTGCGGCAATAGTGGCGTTGCACGCTTTTCCAATTATTTAATTTGTTACATTCCTTTAGTAATGGTTATGTTTTGTATTAGATAATTACAGTGTACTGTTTTTTTTTTTTTTCACGTATCATTGAAAGTGATGTTAAGCTCCTACCCTGGAAGTGCACTGCATGATCTTTCAAATTAAAAACAAACAAAATTATGTCTTGGGTTTGTTTTTTTTTCCTTGTAACATTATAGATTATAAACTATCCCCACTTTCCAGCAGGTGCCATATTTTCCAATCATGAAACCTGTTGACCTTAACATGTGGACTCCTGCAATCACCTTGTCATTTTGGCAATGGCTTATAACTACATCATATGACCTCTCCTAGAATGGACTTCACATTCACTCATCTACCATTTTATCGTCCACATGAGGGTTGTGCATCCTGAACAGGTCCCTAGAATGGGCTTGAATTTTGAAAATGCCCACTAAGTCACAGCTGTTAAAACTGTCAACTTCATTTTAAGTAGTTGAACAACTAAAGGTATGTCTCCACCTTGTGGTAGAAGGCTAAATAACAGTAATCACAGTAACAGGTGTGTGTTACAGGGTGGTGCTCTGGTATGACAGCTATACCAGAGCACTGGCCCATTATGAGATGACCGATCTTTGGAAACAGTGAGTCAATGGTACAGGCAGATCAATGCATACTGTAATCTGGTCTCTTTCTGTGACATATTCATGCTGGTTTCTGTCATTAGATCTGCTCAGAGTGAGGTTCAACTTTGATCTATCTTTGTTGTCTGGCTTGTCTTTGAATCTGTGATTCCACACTTTGAACTGTGGAGGGCAGCATTGCACCTCATAGTGTTCAGCAGACAGAATAATAATAATAATAAAAAAAAAGATTTAGAGTAAAACTGATATAGAAGAGAATTGTGAAGTTTTGAATTAGGTTGAAAGTTGTGCTTTATAATATATCACAGTAAACTTAATTAAATGAACCACTGGACTTTTAGTTTTAAAGCAAAGTTTTGTTATGTTTAATATTTCATTTGCTTTCCTAAATTTGACACGTTTAGCAAAACAATATTTTTTAGGACTTAATTCAAGATCTAGGCAGACACTATGATTCTTTGTTTATGTTTTGATTGTGTCTTTATTGTTAGGTAGAGTAGAGGATGAGGACCAGGGCCCATATGTCCTACATGTGTCCCTTACTGTGCTGCTCCACCTCAGCCATTTGTGTGTGCAGTGAAGGGCTGATCACAGGTCAGCGCCTCCTGCTGATTATAGATCAGATTAGAACACTGCTGTTCTTTAGTGCTGTGTGGGTGCAGCTGATTTAAATTGCTCTCTTCATATTTACAGAGTGGCGGCCTGGAACTATGCATGGAACGCTTTCCTGTGCAAATATTACAGAGCAGATTGTCACTCATTTCACCAGGTGAAGAGTTGCCCCCTTTTTTTTTACATGTCAGCCACACCTTACTGTTGACAGTTTGAGGTGTCACTGATAACAATGTGCCCCAGTAAGATGTGACTGTGGAACAGCAATGAAACAGCCAGGACTAACAATGAAGCAGTTACATTTCCATAGTGTTTGCAAATACACACCATTTGCTATGATTATGTACATATTTGCATTAAAATGTGGTTTATATGAATAATTCTCATTGTGAAACTGCACAGGACGGAGTTGACAGGTTATCACCGGTGGACCAACTTTCCTTATCTCCGAGGAGTTGCACAATGTGGAGTTTAAACGGGTGGATTGTGCTTGACTGGAGCACTGAGGTGGACACAGTAACGCGTACAGGTGTCGCAGGTACACAGCCTATATCATATATATCATAATATTATCTAGTATACAGCTAATCCTTTTTAAGGTTATGTGGGAGCTGGAGCCGATCCCTGCTGATAGTGGGTGAGAGGCCGCTTTCAAGTGGGAAAGTGTGATAAATATAAGTCTTTATCATTATTTGTCCTTAAATTATTGTTTATTATTATAGTTTATTCTTTTATACCTCTATTATGACTTCTCTTTATTATTTCCACTCATTTTTAAGTCTTTATTCATTTAGTTTTGTCATTTCATGGTTTTTCACTCTTGTCATTTTCTTTTATTTACAGGTCGTTTCACTTTTTCTAGTCTTGAGCGCCTGATGTGGACTGTGGAGCTGAAACATGTGGTTTTCAACTTAACTGTATTTAAGGTTCAGTGTGTGAGTTTTTGGTAATATTATTTCCATTTGGCAGAAATGAAATATAAAACAATCGCTCTAGGCCGCCATGTTGGACCCTGTTAAACACTGTTTAAGTTTTAATAAGAGTAGTAAGTGAAGGCTACCAAATGTTCTCCTACATGCTTGAAAGGGAAGGATAATGAGAGCGAGGCAATATACATCTTAGATAATTCTAAATCCTGGAGCTGAAACAATTACTCCATTAATCGGTCTGAACCTTCTTTCATGAGTAAAACAAGATTTCTGATTGTTTTAGCTTCTTAAATGTGAATATTTTCTTTGTTTCTTTGCTCCACATAACAAAGAAATCATTAAAAACTTCATCATTTTGGTTTGTAGACAAACAAGAGAGTCATCATTTCCAGGTTTGACAAACACTGATCGGCACTTTATTAACGTTTTCTGACATTTTATGGACCAAACGATTACTCGATAAAATAATTGACAGATTAATGTATTATGAAAATAATCGTTAGTCATAGCTCTGCATTGTACCATTGAGTCTCCATTGCGTTGGAAAGAACTGTCATTTCTGTGTATTTCAAATAAAGTAGTAAACAATGTTTGAGTGCACAAGTTCTGTGTGCTTTAAAAAATAAATAAAAACGAGAAAGGAGTCAGTAAACGGAAAAGTGATTTTGCAAAAAGCCATGTGAAGCCGAGGGGATCCACGTGATTATCCTTTATTATTATTTATTATTATTATTTAATAATATTATCACACTGTTCTCATTTCATTCAATTCTTTTAGTGAAAGATTGACTTTGGGGGGGGGGTTTAATCTCACCTGGAGACAAAAGTCAAGGCCAAGTGAGACTAAATGCCTCCCTCTGTCATCACCACACTCTTGCACTCATTACACACACACACACACACACTCATGTGTGTAATTGTAGCTGCAGATAGTTTTTTTTGTTGTTGCGTGCAGGTAATCCCTCCCTCTCTCTGCCTGCAGGTATGTGGGTGTTGGTCTGAGGAGGAACTGCTCTGGGTGTGCGTCTGTCACACCCACTGCAAGCATGAGACGGAGCAGCATGTCGAACCATTTTCCTCCCACTGAGGCATGAACAAGTCACATTGTTCCACTCTTTTTTTTTTTTTTCTTTTCCATTCCACCAGAGGTGCATGCGACTCCCACCACCCACCTTCAACAGAAATAGTGCACATTCGTGTTTTGTCTTCACACAAACACGCACACACGCCTCCCCGTGACACAGTGTGTGCATGCATTCTACTTTTGATTGTAATCTGTTTTTCTGGCAGCGGCTGAAGTTTACATTTCTTTCTCTCACACACACACACACACACACACACAGCTCTGCTCCTCCAGGATGCCACAAAGGTCATTTTACAGGGCGTTACGCTGATCACGTCTGATAAAGATAAAGTATTTTACTCCATCACTCCACAACTGTCAAGCGCTCTTATCCATAGCAATTAAATAATAATGAGACACATGATGAATCGACTGACTACTGTATTATTGCAGTCGCTGCTATCACAGTGTGTTATTTTTTCCACTGGTACAACATGTAAAACTACTCTGCTTCACTTATTCGGATCAGACCTCTCATTTTAGGAGGTTTATACAAACAAATAGTGACAAAGTACGGAAACTTGTGCTTGTCATAGCCGCACAAACAATACGAGTTAAGTGTTAATGACGGTGATGATATCCAGACATGGAGCAGACTAGTTCTGCCACATTCCTCAGGGGATCGTATTTAATGGAAACACAGTGAATGCTTTATAATGTCATGTTTTTTTGTTGTGCAGCGTGGAGCTGATGGAGACATCAGGTTTTACTGCAGGACTGTTAATAAACACAGGTGCACGTGTAGTTTATGGACTTTAAAGAGTCTCTTTCAGAGTTTTATAACCTGTGTCCCAATCATGTTTCTTTCAAACAGAACACACTGCTGGAGGAAAATGAGATGACCAACGACTGGTAGAATGCCTGCATGCAGGAAAAGGCTGTTAGAATATGAAGAGAGAGTAAGTGGAACAGGTCCGCCCGGTATCTTTTACCAGGGACACACCTGCTGGCCTGGGAGGAGCTGAGACAGGTGGACTCTCCTTAACTTCACTGAGGAAGAGAGACGGACGCTACAGGAGACGAGAAGGGGTGAGAGGACAAGGAGAGAGGAGAGGAGTTGGAAGATACACAGTCAGACTCAGATTACGCTGACGGGCCTGAACAAGTGTCCCAACATGTCGAAGAACAAGGAATACAGCTCTGTAAAGATCAGCAAGTGAGTTCCTGTGGGTGTGTGTGTGTGTGTGTCATGTTTTCTAGTCTTATGTCACTGTGTCTTGTCTTCCTCAACTGTGTGTGGTTCATGCAGCATGCGGCGGCATTTAAACACCATGATTCCATGTTTGCACTGAACAGACGGCGACAATAACAACGGATCACAGGAATCAGGTGTCATTTGAAAGCGGCCGTGACCCGCACTGTTGGAAGACAACATTCTTCTTGTCATGAGGGTCTTTTAGAACGTGACTGAGTCCTCCTCTCATGTGAAACCGTGTCGCCGCTGTTTACTTAGATAAACCCCGTGTTATTGTAAGTGCTGAGTCTGTGTTATTAGCTGTCGTTCTGTAAACTCACCTGATTAACGTGACCTGACCACATATTTTCATTTGAGGGCGTTTATTGTTCATGTTGTAGGCCACTGCTGTGACTCATTATTAGCTGTCAGGTCATGAGTGAGCCTTTAATGCTGTAGTATCGCTCATGTGGCGTGCTGCTGTCACTGTCATGCAGAGAGTTGGCTTTGGGCGAGGACCCGAGTTGATGATTGCCGCAGTCAATGATGTTTTATGAAGTTTAACATGGCAGTAAATGTGCACACTCCCACCAGTGTGACATTGTGAAACCTGGACCCCACTCCCCTCTTTACTGTGACTAAGCAGGTCCATTGAAGATAGTGACAGAGAGAAGTGAGGGAGTGGCAGGGCAGGGTCTCTCTCTCTTGGTCTCTGTGTCTCTGTCACTGCAGCCGCTCGGCGTGTTTGTCTTCATCAGCACAGCCTCAACTCTTGACTTTGAATGGAAGTGAGTGAGTGAGTGAGTGAGTGAGTGAGTGAGTGAGTCAGGGACAAACCTGCATGCACTGGTTTTGATACGTGGTTCAATTATTTGTGACTGGGGAGAAAAACCTGCCCGACACGAATGAAGACTCTCCTTGTGTGTGATATTTGCAGCAGAGGTGATGGAGGATGAATCCTCATCCTTTCATTAAGTGGTAATTCCACAGTGTAACAGCACTGCATTAGAAGTAAAAATAGTGGTTTGGTCCAAATATTTGCTCTCTCTAGCACACTAGCACAGATAATCTGCATATTTGATTTGGCAGAGATTTTTCTTTAAATGCCGGATGCTCTTCCTGACACAACCCTCCTATTTATCTGGACTTGGGATCAGCACAAGGAGTCTACTTGATGTGGTCCCACCTCTGGCTGGGGTCAATTTACAGTGTCCAGTTAACATTGGTACCCCAATCCAGGTGGTCCATCACCTGGCGCAGACTCAAACCAGCAACTCTTCGGATTAGATCCAGTCAAGCTCTTTCATTCGTCGTAAAAAATACATGACATAAAAATAATCAGCGGCAAATTATTATCATTAAGTTTTGATCATTAAACTAATTATCTCCAATCATTTACCTTTCATCAAGTATTAAGACCATTTGCACATTTCAGCTTTATGCAAAGAGTTCTTATTAATCTTATCTGTCACTTTGTCATGATGATGAAACAGAGACCGAGAGGAAAAACCTGAAGTATCACATTGACATAAAGCCTCATTGGATTCCTTTTCTCTTTTTCTTGATTGCACTCCACTACTGAAGAAGAACAAATAGTTTGGAAATGATTTTCTCTGCATGAATGACCACGGCACGAGGTGGAGCAAAGCTGCACAAACGTTCTGCTGAAACGCACGATCTCCATTACCATTAGTTGGATTTGTGGTCAACAGTTTTGACCTAGATCCTGTGCAGACGTGGGTGACACGTCAACTCCACTGATCTGTGCTTCAAAGACACAGAGAGACCAGACAGAGTCTAAAACCTGAAGTCTAAGCGTCACATGAGAAGGAAACAAGGCGTCGCTCATCACCTACATCATGCAGGCGCGTTACAAGACAACAGACTGGAGCAAAAGTAGAGCTTTTGTTTATGAAAACACAGACCACCAGACAGAGTGACCCTAACACCAATGAAAGCAGGTCAGGATGACCAAGTCAAACTCTTTTCTGAACAGACCTGAAAACAAGCTGAGCAGAAAGTCTGCAAATATCAGAATCTAGACGTGCCAATCTTCTTGAGTCACAATCCAGGAGACCTAATAGATGCTGTAATCACTGCAAACACGAGCCAGAAGTGATTACCTCTGTCAGCCAGGCCCACATTTCACACTCTGTCTTCTGTGGCCCACCAAAACCTTTGATATTATTCTCCATAAATGCTCAGAAAATAACATTTGCACTTTGAATCTGGCCTTTTCAATATCTTCACTGTTAAATGTCATAAAAAACATCTAGGAAACTTTGTTTCTTGCTTAGTTTATGCATTTACTTCATTGTGTGAAACTTAGAAATAGAAATGTTAATTACTCCCCCCGGTTTAGGATACAAAACAAACCACTGTATGAATTCTCTATAAAATGTAAAAATTGGTCTTAATGACAAAATTCCTCTATTTATTCATTTTCTTATCTCTTGCCTCCCTCATGGCCCAAAAAAAATAATATCATAGTGTATTAAGGCTGCATCATAATAAAAGGAAGTGAGGAAGTGTTTAAGGCACTAGGTTAACAGAACTACGCCCGTGTGTAGTTTATTGCCTAAAGAGGCATAAAAAGAAAATATTCCAAGAACAACTAACTCAAATATGTTCTTACTTCATCACTGGCAGCAATAGAAAAAGACACAGTGGAGTCATCTTCCTCTTGCACCTTACTACAAGGCGAGCCATAATGTCTGAGTGTCTTGATAAGAGCTTCCTGTGAGCAGGAATGTCTCTGTCCCTCACCGACAGCATTCCTCTGGGTTAGAAAGGAGGCGACACTCCCCCCTCAGCAATGTGTCCCTTGGGTCTCGATCTCGGGTGTGTCACGGTGAATAGTTGGCTTTCATTTGGTGTCGCAGAGTTTGACAGAACAAACAGCTCAGAGGAGCACAAACAGGTCCGCGGACGGTGCTCATGGGTGACACGGGCCGTGATGCGATGAGCCAGGAATGTGAAGGAAACATGTTTTGTGTGAAACGCTGACACCGTCACGTTCTTTCATTGACTAATGTGTCATTAGGCCGAGAGGAGAATGGTGGCCTTGTGTTCGAGACTAATTCAGGTTGAACCACAAAGGCAGCTGGTTTACTATGAGTAAACAGTGTAGCCCCAATAATGATTGAGTGTGTGTAACTTTCAAACATCAGCAAATGTCTGAGAGGAGTTCACACAATGGTGATTAAAGCCGTCGGCTCCACACGACCCCCTCTGTGTCTTCTTGTCAGGTTCAGAGTCTGGTGTCACTGCCCATCGTCTTGGCTGAAAAGCACTAAAACAACCATGAAAAGTTTCCTCCTAAATCTCATAGACCTGAGACGAGAGAAGACATGTCAGCGTCTCTGTCGCTCACAAACGTTAAATAGTGATGTTGAGTGAGATGCTGATCTTTAGAAATCAGTGCAGTTGACTGATGGCAGATATTTTTGGACAATACTCTTTTATTCCCCTCCGTCTGATAAATGACACATTTATAGTGCTTCATTTAAAGCTTATTTGGTTATTAAAGAATACACACGGTTTATTTCATCTGCAGTGCACGTATAATGTATGTAAGTAAATTCTAACTCTGTATGAAACAGACAAACAAAAATCTTAGCAGCATTTATCAAGTTTCTTTGAGCAAAATCGTGTAATAATAATTAAACAATACTCTGCTAATGCTGATGATTAAGCAAATGATTTGGTCGACAATAATTCACATTATGTAGTTTTTCTGTGTTAAATTCAAAGACAGTTTGCAGAAAACATTCAGCTTTTGAAATACAACACACTTTATATCACAATAGTAGAGTTAAAATGAGGGTAGTAATACATATAATACCACACTAGCTACTGTGTAGCTACTTTTATTTTTATAATTAGCCTGCATTTATGTCTGCAAATATTTTTGTTTTCTTCTCGTAAAATGATGAAACTTGAAAGTTTAGGGTTAACTGCTGTAGAAACCAGCTCATACCTCAGGCTCCACCTTTTCTTGACTGACTCTATAATTCTTGTGCTCTAAAGGTATTTGAACACAAATATGTTTTAGAAATCTTTCACAAACAAGCTCTAGTTACCGTAACAAGAATAGTTAACAAGAATAAATAATCCAGTATTTCCAAATAATGGTCATTTATTATCTTGCTGTCACATTATCTTTAAGTCACTAAGTTCACTTCCTCTTATAATGAGTAGACGAAATAAACCATCGTCACCACATGGCCAAACACTGTTTGCCTCTCTCCTCAGTTTGCATCCACACCTGAGCTATTCTCTGTCACCTGTCCAGATGACCTTGCATTGTCTTCAAGTGTAAACTGTTCATGTGCAGAGTCGTCATATTTATCTGTGTGTTGTTGTCTTCTTACCCAGGTTCCAGGCCCAGGACCTGGCCATGCTGATCGCTCGCATGCAGAAGAACGCAGACCGAGTGGAGAAGAACATCTTGAGAGCGGAGGAGCTGCTGCTCGAGGTAAACGGGCTTTTATGACTGAACATTATGCAAGGAATCATTAACATGTCATTTCTGTGACAGAAAAGTGTGAAAAAGTACCCACAATGAGCCCAGTTTTTCATTTACATACAGTATACAGCTCACTGTAATCCATTTTGTCCTCGTATGTATGCAAATATGGATCTTGTCATTGCACAATCATCCGGAAACATCAAACCAATAACGCAGGACGGCTGCACCATTAATCACAACATATTGGAAATCACAAATGTAGAAAATACAGACAAAGTTTACAAAAAAAGCACTCTGTGTCTCTAAAACTGTATTAAATCAAGAAAATAAAAGCTGTTTATGTACAAGAATTGGCTCAATGAGACAATACAAAGCTTAAATATAAAGATGAATAAAAGAATATGAGTATATATGAATATACAGTATGATCATGAGCAAAACAGCATGGTGGGAAATCTTGCTGGAGACGACAAAAGTCAAATGTATATCATTTTATTGTGAAAATAACAGATAACACATATGAACAATCATAATATCTGTCAAAAAGAATTGCAACTGGATTTCTTGACCATATTTTGCAGCTCTGCAATGCAGTGGGACATTGTTTTCAGTTATTAGATTATAGAACAGACAGCATGGACGTGTGTAGGACACGGACAGTGACACTTGTCTCTGTGTAGGACACTGAGCGTGAAAGGAAGAACCAGCAGCTGATCCATCAGAAGATCAACGCCGAGAACCTGACGGAGGCCGAGGGGCTGCTGAAGGACCTCTTCATGGACGTGGACAAAGCCAAGAGGCTGCAGCACCCTCAGGCTCATGAGATTGACAAAGAGTGAGTTTACACGTGTATATCACACATGAATTAAAACACACATTAAAAAATACCAACATTGGTATGCATGCCAGCAGCAGACACACCTGCAACTCTATCCATCATCACCCTCCACTGAGATATGATCACCACTCACTCTCACTCGCACAATAAAACCTGTCACTGTTCTTCTCCACCTGTCAACTGTGTCACTCTGTGGCTTTGATTGTTTTGATTTCAGCGTGAACAACCTCCACGTCCGCTGGGCCAAAGACTGCGCCACCTACAGGGAACTGTACGACCAGGTGCAGGACCTGGAACTGGCACCCAAGATCCGCTGGAGTTCTCTGCTGGATGAAAAACTGGTCAGATCATACACAACGTTTAAGTTTGATGTCTATACGTTGGCCACGTGTGTGTAACAACATCACGGATGTTTATTTGTTCTGTATTATTTGTAATTTAACTCTGTATCTTTAAATGATGGCGTCTCACTTGTGAAAACTAGAAAACGACAAACTAGAGGCATTCGAAACAACATGGTATTTTTATGGAGGCGACGTGCCCCACATACTGTTTACCTACACTGTTCAGAACCATAATCATTTATTATCAACTCCCAGGGGAAACTGGGTGTGTTATATTTGCTCCTTCAGAAATGAAAGAACACTCAGGAATAGAAAAATAATGACTAAAATATTCAAATATTTATATAATATTATTTAACACAGTTAAAATGGATTAAACAGTTGCTGTCAAAGCCACAGGTTTTTTAAGAGCATAATTATTCAAGTAGCAGCATTGATTTTTTCTTTCTTTTTTTTTTTTACACATGTATGTATTATGCCATCTTTTAAAAGTCATAAATAAAGTGTCACATCAACTCAACTAAACTTCTCTTCATCTTCATACCAATAAAGTGAGTTTCTTCCTCTTTCATCTGCTGTGTTTTTACAGAAACAGTTAGACACGGAGGCGTACGGCCCTAAACTGTCTGACGTAGAGAAGCAGATTGCCGCTCACAACATTCTGCACCAGGAGATCGAGGCGTACAACGCTCAGCTGCAGCCCGGCTCCACCACCTCACAGGTAACGGCACACAACAACAACAACAACAACAACAACAACACTATTGTTCGTTCTGTTCATTCATTTGTTTGCTTGTTAGGAGCAATACGCCGCCGTCAAGGACAAATATGCAAAGCTTTTAGTAAGTGGTGTTCATTTTGCTTTCTTCTGCAGACTGTGCCGTGGTCACAGACACATACATGCCCGTCTAGAGTCTGTACTTCAACATGATTCGTGTGTGTTTTGCAGGAAAAATCCCAGCAGAGGCGAAGCTCTCTGGCCTCCCTGTACGAGTACATGCAGGGCTGCAGTAAGGAGCTGGTCTACCTGTCTGGTCAGCAGGAGAGGATCCTGCAGAGAGACTGGAGCGACCGCATGGTCGACCCCCCGAGTGTCCGCATGGAGTATGAGGTGAAGGGCCAGTGTGGCGATTTTCCCACCCATCAAATAGAATAGACGTTTAAGTTTGATTAAATGGCTACATGTGTTTTTAAAGCCTGGAAACAACACTAGGGATTTTCATTTGTTCTTATAATCTGTTATTATTTGTATCTTCTTCTCTTGGCTCTGTGTCTTTAAATCTTTAAAATAATGGTGTCTTGTAAACTAGTTTGTGTCTGGCACTAGAAAACTACAGACTAGAAGCATGAGAAACAACATGGTATTTTTACGACTACAAAAGTTCTACCATAATATGACAGAGGAAGAAAAACGTTGTCAGCTTGCCTTCCAGCACAACCCTGTTTTACCAGCTAGGGAGCCAACAGGTATAACCAGTATAGTACATAGAACAGCTCAGCTCAGTATATTGCATACTTAGTCTTTAGTTACTGTGGAATTTTGATTTGAATACTTAAACATTCAGTGTTTTACCTCAGCTTCTCCCCCTCCCCTTCCCTTCTTCACCTCTCACCCATTCCTCACACACGCAGTGACAGCTCTCACCTTCTACCTGATATTGGATTTTCAATAAGTTATGTATATCTGTCTTTTAAAGTAGCAAATACCTGAGTCCAGGTTTTTAATCCAGAAAAATTGGAGCTGTGAAGTGCAGAAACAGCAGCAGTAGGTGTGTGTTCCTTATATGGACATCCTGGGTGTGTGTGTCTTTATAGGTCACATATTCAGGCTTTAAAAAAATGTGTTTTCTTCGTTGTCTTATGTGTTGTTGAGTCATAGTTATGATTCATATCACATTTGTATAGTAAAGTAGAAATAATTGTGCAGACGTCACAAAATAGAGGGTTTTTCTTTTATTTTTGATCATAAAAACGAAGTGAACACGTTTTGCTCAGGTGTGTTTATATAGCTGGTCAAAATTATTATTTTTTTCATCAGATTGCCGATAGGTTGTGCTGAAAAACGGATATGAGACACTCAAAATTGCACATTCTTATACCGTATGTGTAATGGACATAGTAATGGAAAAAAGCAGCTGAAATGCTCTGTGTTCTAAGGATTAAATACTGGATAATCATGGATATGAGGTGCCTTTTGAGACTGGCTCCAATGAAGATTTATTTATATTTAAAAGTCACACATCAATTTAAAGTCCCTCTTTATGTGTTTTTCCAGAAATTCAAAAACAATGGCCTGCTCGCGCATGAAAGTGAGATCAACCAGCTGCAGGATGAAGGAGATCGTCTGGTTCAAAGGAATCATCCTGGCACGCCCACGATAAAGGTACACTGCGTCTGTCAGACGTGAGGACAGACACAGTGAACAACGCTGAGCTGAGTTCTCTTTGTTATTCTCCCTCAGACACACAGAGACTCAGTGCAGAACGAGTGGCAGGCCTTTCTCAACCTGTGCCTCGCACAAGAAACACACCTGGACAACATTGAAGATTATAAGAAGGTACGGGAGCTGTGACGACACCAAACTGTGACTTCATCTTCATGATGTTCTGTTAGATGTTTGTTGATGTGCGTCCGTGTGTTCTGTGCAGTTCCAGCTCGATGCCGAGACCCTGTCTGAGTCACTGGAGAGACTCAATTCCACCCTGGACCCAAAGTCCACGGCCAACAAAAGCAACCATGAAATCCTGTTTGCCCTGGAGGTAAAGCACTGTTTTATGATGTCATGTTTGAATGACAACAAAAACAACAGAGTCCGTCGCAAACCTAATGCTGATCGGTATGGTCACTAACATAACGTCAGTGTGTAAAACGATCGAGATTAATGCCAGATAATATATTAGAAGAAACCAGTGAATTATTTTTTTAAACGTGTAAACATTTAAATTCATAATAAACAGCACAGACATTATATTGTTTATGTTGTCAGACATTAATCCTGAGAATTACAGGCTTTTAGATACACAACATTCAGCATGGGAGCAAAACGGTTAAAAAAAGAATTAAGCAATATCAACACGAGAGAGTCTGCTGTCGTACGGCTGTGATGAAACTTAAATTTGAAACTTGAAAACGAAAAGTTATGATATGATTTCTTGTCATACGGCTTATCAACACAAACAATCAGCATATACACTACTTTGATTCATGTACATTTGTGTGTATGTTTTCATTGATTGTGCGACAGAAAGTGTCTGTTGAGAGTTGTTTGTATGAATCTGTCGAGTTCATGTGAAAACACAGTGGTACTGCTGCTGCGTCTCACTATTACATTTATGTTTTTCATGTATTCAGATTCAGTGTCACTTTTATGTAATATTTCTGGTAGAACGTCAACATAATTATCTTTCTGTCACTCGTTTCTCCGCGGTTAAACAATATGAGGCTGAATTTTACAAAGCCGGTAAAAAGCCACTGAACCTATGAATCAGAAGGATTTGTGAGACTTTTAATTTGAAATTTCTCTAAAACTGTACAGTAAAAATGTCTGATTTGAACAGTGTGACAGTAGTCATAGATGTCCCGGACACAACATGGTCAGTCTCGTTCAGAACTTATGGAAATTTAGTTTTTTATTGCATCTCAGAGTTGAGGATTTTTTCAATTTAAAAAGTGCCAATGTGGGACTTTTAACTTGAAATCTCTCTAAAACTGTACGGTAGAATTGTTTTAATTTACAGTATGTTAGTAGTCACGGTTCAATAGAATGGAATACCTCAATCTACTTTCTCACAAGTGGTTGGCACTAACTGTTGTCCAAGAAAAATGAATGAAAAATTTAGTTGACCAGAGGACCAATGATTTTATGACTCCTCCTCTTTCCAATTCTACTGTTCAAACTAAACCTAGTTAAAAAAAAAAGTTTAGCATTTTTATTGATCTCACTTTACCTTTTTTTTTAAAAAAAAAATTGAAAATACTTACGCAACATCAAATCAAACATCAAATGAAATAAATGTATAATTGTGCAATAATATCTATTAACTGAAATGTCACTTTAAGCTGTTTGAGTAGGTTCAGAGTTTGCTGTGTGTGTGTGTGCAAAAAGTGACCTGATCAGTTCTGCAAGTTTTAATAACGACATCCAGCTCTTTTGTTGACACGCACAGTATTTGTTTAGTTTTTATAGAGGACTTTTTCAGGCACAGGTTTAGTCACTTATTTGGGACAAAGTGTCCGTCGGGAGTGAATGTGAGGTCATAAAGTCTCTGTGTAAATAGAAATAAACCTCGACTTTGGCTAACGGGTAAAAACGCTCCTCATAAAAAGTCAGAGAGTGTGTGTCTGTCTCTCTTCTGTGAGTGTGGAGGTATTAGCAGATGCCTCTTTACTGTGATAACGACACATACGTTGACGTGTCTGTGTCACATCAGTCATCGCAGCTGGAAAAAGCCTTCACATCATCACAATGTCACCTGACAGATTAATGCACAGCAGCAAAAAGAAATTGTTTATGTTACAGCCTCAGGCTTTTGTCAGTCTTTCACTAATGCATATACACACACACACACACACATTAATAAGGGTGGTGGTTACTTAGTTCTGTCACTCACAGCAAAAAGGTTTTCAAAGGAGTTTTAATCCCAGTTTGGCATGGTGACAATTTGCATATTCTCCCGAAGTGTGTGTGTGTGTGAGACATTTTAGGGTTGACTTAATGTGAAACTCTAAACTGAGCGTAGGTGTGATTATTCCATTTTTTCTCGTGTATAAAGACAGAGCATTGTTGTGCAGGAAGTCACTGATATTTCAACTATTCCTGCACTTCGCGTTAAAGTTTTGTGGCAGAAACATACGATGCAAAGCTCTTATTTAACTGTTTTAAAGCCAAAATGATATTTAAGGACGCTGGGACCCCAGAGCTTGTTTGTCTTGTTTCCTTTTTCGCCCCGCTGTCCTCTTTTGCTCTCTCTTTTGTTTAATAAACAAACAATGACACATATACACACATAGATGTAAGTATCATACATACAACACTTAGCGTAGTATAGTAGTGTAGTGTAGCACATATATATTTTACATAATACAAGGTTGAGACTGTCACCAGCTCAAATGTTTGCATTTATGGAGGAGCAGCAGCAGCAGCAGCAGCCATGACACTCTCACCTCTCTCTTTTCCAGTTATCATTCTTTGCAGAGAGGGAACGGGTCACATCGTCGGCGTTTAAACCCGAAATGAAATGCAATGGAAAACAGACAGAAATCAGAGTTTCACACTCACTTCTTAGCACAAGTGTTTTACAACAGTACAAATGAGTAAATGGGCTACGATAATCGCAATGTCAACATTTGTTCGAGGTGTTCACAGACATATGAGCAAATCTTATGTCATATGAGCTTTCATTGGTTCGTCTTGCATGTAAAACATTTGGATAAGTCAATGTCACTGTGATGAGCTTTATGAAGCTCTGTAGATATAGATCTATAGATATATGAAACTGTAACTGGAGACAACATTGCTTTGAAGCTGCTCCTGTTCATGGCAAGAGACAAACTCAGCCACCAACCATTTCTTTCTTCTCCAAGAATTGTATAAAAGAAAGAATCTGTTAACCTGAATGTATCCCCAATAGACGGGTGGTCTCATCTGATGCTTGAACTATCTGACCTTCAGGGAGATGAACCAGCAGTGAAGAGGAATGAGCAGCGCCTGGCCTTCCTCAGGGAGAGCAGCGGCAGCATCATGCCCCTGAAGCTACGACGCCTGAAGCCCAGCAAAGCCACCACCGCCGTGGCGCTGTGTGACTGGGCCGACGAGGAGGTAAAGGATCAGGAGGAGTGTGGCAACGTTGTAAATACTGTAAACCTGTTGTCATCATCTTTGTTTCCTCTGCGTGTGTTCAGGACACAGTGAAGCGCGGTGAGAAGCTCACTCTGAGGTCCAACGCCGACAACAAGGACTGGGAGCTTCAGACCAGCACGGGGAAAGTCAAAACCCTTCCAGGGGCTTGTTTCGTGATCCCACCTCCTGACACTGAGGCAGTGGAGAAAGTGAACAGGTACACGATACAAACTCACAGTATCTTATCAAACACCTGAAACAGTGGAAACCGAGGTTTATGAATGTGTCTTCATCCTGTGTGTGATCAGCCTGGACAGAGAACTGAGCAACCTGAAGAGCCGTAGATCTGCTTTAATGACCTCTTTGAGGAATCCCACTGTGGAGGTGGTTCGTCCTCAGAGTGCAGGTGAGAAGAAGACACACACGTTCACACACACACGTTTGCTGCATTCCCTAACCCTTTATCTTAGCCCTTACCATCACAACTAAATGTCTAACCCTAAACCAAAAAGTCTTAACCCTTTTAAGGTGTGACAAAATGTCTTCTTTCCCGATGGTTTACAGGTTTTTTGGCCCTCACAACAATGCAACCCTCACTAGCCCTTAACCATCACAGCTAAATGCCTAACCCTAACCCATAATCTAACCCTAAACTAAACCCAATTCTAACCCTAACCCTAAAACCAGGTCTTCACCCAGAAAAAGCCCTTTAAATATGTGAGAATCAGACAAGATGTCCTCACTTTCCCCAGTGAGGACATGTTGTTCATTTAGCTTTCGTTGGTAGTAAGACATGCAGTTACATACATGTCAAAAATTCAGTTGTTTTAGGGGCGATAACAATGTTATTTTTGCTTAGCACATTTAGACACAGAGCAGAGATGACACAGCAGGAAAGGTTAAAAGAACACAGGTGTATTGCAAATAACACAGTTTTATCAAAAGAGTTTGTTTAATTCATAAACAAACAAAAAAATAGATATATTGCAAGATATCAGACCTTATTAAAAACTCTGCAAAACAAAAAGTTATCAGATATGATAAGTTTCTCAGGTAGAAGCAAACCTGAGATTTACAGGGAGTCTGTTCAAATTTTTAGAGACATAAAAACAACACTGGCTTCTCAATGTTTAGGAGAAGCTATTATTAGTACACAGTGTTTTTACCGTGTACTAATAATGACTAACTAAAGATTACTATGACAATAAAAACATAAATGTGCTAACTTTCTCTACAGTGACTCACTCACATATGGTATGTTTTGAAAAGTTTTTGTGCATTTACATCATGATTTAGAATCACATTATGGTATCACATTCTTGGCATTTAAATACAACATTAACACAGATAAATTGGATAAAAGTGGACACTGGAGATAGAATATATGACAGCCAATGCATGTACACTTCATCATCACAGCATCAACATTTGTGTTAAAAGATTGGTGTTTTTTTCATGTGGACATTGTTTTCACTCCTCAGCTGCAGTGAGAAGTGCTCCAGAAGATCCCAGAGCAGCAGAGCTCGCTAATGATTTAGACAACATCAATAGATCCCTGGACAGGGTTCAGAAAGAGATCCTGAGCCGGGTCAGAGCTCCCATTGACAACCGCAGCCCCACACAGGACCTGGCAAACAGACTACAAGAGCAAGAGGTGAACATGGACACATGAAGGCCTTAATCACACATGTTGCTGTTTCATCATCACATTTCCTTCATAAAACCTTTGTTTCATACCTCGCCCCGACAGAAATCTGCTCAGAGTGCTCGGAGGCTGGAGGCTGAGAAGGCAAGAGTCCAGAGAGAGATGGAGCCGATTGTGTCCAAGACTCCTCTGGGACCCATCGCCTCGACCCTGCCCCTGAAACTCAATACTGCCAATAACAAGCTTGATGACATTGACGCACTCATTGCTCTTTATGATAAAAAGTAAGATCATTTTGAATTGTAATTGTAACTATGCCATTTATGTAACATAATTCCTATCTGTCCAGCGTGTAAGAATTAGTGAAGGCGTGTTTCTTCTCTGTTTAATAATCTTCAAAAAGCAAAACAAATGCTCAGGCAGTTTTGTCCATTCAGGCTACTGTAGCAACATGGTAACACAAAATGGTGGCCTCTGTAGAGTAAGATCCTTGCCTGAAGTAGCCTAGACTTAAAAAGCTTATTCGAAGTCAGTTATACACTTATATAAACAGACTTATGGGTAGTTTACCTGCTACATGTGACACACTAGACCAGGGGTGTCAAACTCATTTTTGTTCAGGGGCCACATACAGCACAATTTGATCTCAAGGGGGCCGGACCAGTAAAAATAGTAAAATAATAGAATAATAACCTATGAACAACAAGAACTCCTTTGTTTTTTCTCCTTTGTTTTACATTTAATGAAGGATCATTTTACAAAACATGAAATTTCTTGAGAAATATAATTTCAACAATATCATGCCTACATTTACTATTTGCACAAACATTTAATCACGGGTATCTGGAGCATTTGACATTACGTTTAGATTAGTGTGAAATTTTAACAAATTCATCCTGTGGGCCGGATTGGACCCTCTGGCGGGCCGGTTCTGGCCCCCGGGCCGTATGTTTGACACCCCTGCACTAGACCTTTAAAATATTTTCTCTCCTTTCGCCAGAGCTACAGCCGCCATGTTCCTGGAGAAACAAATGTACAACGTGGACGGCTTTGTCTCTGGGTTTGAGGACCAGCTTTCGAAGGACGGCGTCGTTCTTGATCAGCCCAACGTCCTCCAGAGTCGCAATCAGCGTCTGCAGGTGCAGCCGCAAGACATTTCAGTCAGAGATGTGACAACACAAATGAGATTATTTTTTTTATTTATTTTTCTTTGTCTCCATCCGCCATCAAACAGGATATTTACAAGGACGTCGCTTCAAAGAAGAGCGAGTTGATCAAGTTGGGCAAAGACTTGGACCTGACGAAGCAGGCCTGCAGTTCCATGCAGCAGAGTTTCAATGAATACTGTCCTGACATCTACCGTCAGGAGACTGAGGTGAAACATCTGAAGAACCGTTTCTCAAATGTCAACAATCAGCTCCAAGATAGGTGAGGGAGGAAAATCTGCACGTATCTTTTTTATACTTCCTCTCTCAAATACTGAAGATAAGTCTGGTCTTTATTTTTGCTTTAGAGCTACTCTCCTACAGGAGGCAAACAATAAAAACCAAGATTTCCAGAATGCCTGCCAGTCACTGGATTTCTTCTTGGTCAATTTGCCCAATAATACAATCAAACCCACAGATGATGTGGCTCAGATCACAGCCAAGCAGAACTCTCAGAGGGTGAGTGGCACTGTTTTACATACATTAACACATCAACTGACTGAAACTGTTTCTGCAATGACATGATCTTACTTTGCCTTGTGTGTGTTTTTTTTTTTAATTCCATCCCATGTTTAGATAGTGGTGGAGGACATCAAGAGAAAATCAAAGGATTTGGCCCGAGTCAAGGATCTTTCACATGATCTGCAGAATGTCTTAAATGTGAGTTTGTTTTGTATGATTCTCTGTGCTTGAAGCATAAAAGCATGCTAATATTTCCACCGGTCTGTGAGGACAAAGTAACTTAGTGAAGGCGTGAACTGGGAAGTCAAGACAAGGCACTTTTATTGATAGAGTTTTCACACACAAAGGTGCTCAACAGGAACATTAAATAACAACACAGATGTATAAGAAATCAAAGCAAAGCTTATAATGCAAATCGATAACAAAGTCAATAATTAAATATTAATTAAAGAAATTTAAAGTTTAAGAGGATTAAAGTGTTTAAAGAAGTAAAAGGAGCAAAAACAAATGAGAATCTTAAGACGGTAAGAGAAATTCAAAAAAAGTAAGTAAACATATATATATACGCACGATAAATAAACACATTGATATATTAAAAACTGATTTGCATTTGTAGCTGTTTTAAAAAATACAGACAAAATGTTTATAAGATATTTAACATTTAAAAAGTGGAGCACATTTCCCAATCCAATCCCAATTTATTTCGATAGAACACTTAAAAACAATCGAGTTGACCAAAGTGCTGTTACATCGCATGAATACATGAAACAGACAGGATATGAAACAAAGTAGCTGAAAGCAGTAAAAAAAAGAACAATAAAACAATAAAACAATAAAAACGGAATGTCAAACCAATAACACACAGAAACAAAGTCAAATAATCAAAGTATATATACGTATAAAACAGTAAAACTGCCATGCTCAGGGAACGTCAAGGAGAAGAAGTTTGTTTTTAGTCGAGATTTAAAAACAGGCAGCGTGAGAGCATGATTTAGGAGCCACCACAGCAAAGGCTCCGTCTCCCCGGTGTTTTAATCTCCACCTAGTTATCACAAGAAGAGACCTTTCTGCAGTATTGATCAGAAAATGTTGTCATGCAAAGCCAAAATCTTTTATGTACAGTATCTCTGCATTCTATAGACATGAGCATTATATAAGCTTATATAAATTGGGAACAACTCTGATCATGTGGTTGTAATCATGACATCGCTATGAAGTAAAAAAAAAACTTTTAAAAATCAGTTTTTGTGTTGTATTAAGATACAGTATATGGCACATGCACAGGGTGCGTTTCATTTACTATTTACAACTCCACCGGGTTATGTGTGCACCTCCAAGTGCCAAAGCACTGTAAAAGTTTTAATATGCTGTATTTCATTCCAGGAGTACGAGGTTAAGTCAAACACTTACCGTGGCACTCTGAATGACGATGACGAAGACGATGACGACGATGATGACGACGATGAGGAACCGGTTCTAAAGAAACGTTCAACTACAACTTTAGCTCAAGCTGTACAGAGAAAGGTATAATGAACTCATAACTGCGTGACATTTTCTCAAATATTCTTAACTCTAACATTCATTTTTCCTTGTGCTTCTGCTAAAGGAGAAAGATCTGCTCAACCTCTTCTCTGCCGTATCTGCTGAGAACAACCAGCTTAACAACCAGTTGGGGATGACAAAGATCATAATGGCCAGGGTATGATGTCATTAATCATAAAAAAAAAATCAGCAATAGGCATGTTCACAGTCGCTTTTTCTAAAGTGTCCATCTTTTTCTCTTGTCCTTTTATTTCTGTACAGAATGAAGAGAAAGTCAGCCAGGTAGTTGTAAATCAGCAGTTGCAGCTACAGAGCCAGCAGAGAGACCTGGAGGCAAGTGATAGTCTGAAAAGGGAATTAAGTGAGGAGATTAATAGGCGCTTACATGCTGAAAAAGACCTGGAAACGTACCGCACAAGGTTTGTGTCTCTGAAAAACAGGAGAGGAGTGGAGAGGTTTCAAGAGAAGGAGGTGGTGCAGTACTACCGTGACCCTACAGTGGAGTTGGAACTGGAGTCCCTAAAAAAGCGGATCCATGAGGAATCATCCAAGAGGTCAAGAACCCGTTCAGAGATCGAAATTTACAACGAGAAGGTTATCAGTATGGAAACACAGCTCACGAAAGTTGAACCTAAACTGGTGACCAAGGTGCTGACTGAATATGAGAGAGACCCACAGCTGGATAAAGAGGCAGTCAGGATTAGAGAGGAGATGCGTAGGATACAAACGGAAGTACAAACTAGAGACTCCGAAACAATTCATGTGAAATCTGAGATCACAGTTCTGTCTCAGCAGAAACCAAAAATCAGGGAGAAGATTGTTAAGAAGGAAGTCGTGAGGCTTGAAAAGGACCCAGAGATGCTCAAGGGTGTTTTCATAATCCAAGGTGATATTGCGGAGGAAGAGTCCCGGTGCAAGTCCCTGAATGATACCATTTTTAGCACAAGGAGCCAGATAAACACACTAGAAAGAGTAATTCCCACCATTCAGCCCAAGATAGTCACCAAGGTGGTGAAGCAAGTCCAGCAAGACCCTGATTCAGTCGAAGAATTCAAAAAATTACGAATGGCCTTAGAAGAGGAGAAAGATGAGAATGTGATACTGATGAAGGAGTTAACCACCCTTAACTTACGTTACAGTGAAGTGGAGAGGTTCAAGCAAAAAGTTGAGGTCAAAGAGATCATCAATGAGATCTACAGGATTGACCCGGAAACAGAACTTGAGCTGGTACGTCTCAAGAAACAGCTGCAGGACTGTAGCCGAAACCGAACTAACATGGAAAAAGAAATCAACACAGTCACGACAACTGTGACCACTTTAAGAGCTCAGAAACCCAAAGTGGAGTACAAGGAGGTGACACAGGAAGTGATCAAAGAAGAGAAAAGCCCAGAGGTCGTCAGGGAATTGCAAAGGCTGAGCAACCAAGTTTCCCGTCTGCAAGTCAACTATGACACCACCCTGGAGCTGCTCTCCCACTTACGCAAGGAGAGAGATGAGCTGAAAGCTGAAAAATCCAAAGTGGAGACAAAACTAGTCACCAAAGAGATCATCAAATATGAGAACGATCCTCTTGTTGAAAAAGAGGCTGACAGACTTAGGAGAAATGTACGAGAGGAGATCCAGCAGCGCCGCAGCTTGGAGGAGTTGCTTTTTGACCTTCAGAACCAATACATTGTCCTTGAGAGGCAAAAGCCAGAAGAGAAGATCATCATGCAAGAGACGATACGTCTTCAGAAAGACCCCAAGCAGATTGTAGAGCACGAAAAGTTGAACAAGTCCCTGGATGATGAAGTGAAAACCCGCAGGAAGCTTGAGTTAGAGGTCAGACAGCTCAGAGCGCTGGTTCAAGAGAGAGAGAGCACTCTGGCTCAAATGGATGATCGTCAGAGAAAGATTCAAGTGGAGTCAGAGCTCAGGCAGATCAGAGCTCGCATTCTTGAACTGGAAAATTCTCCCGCACCTGTTGAGGAGAAGATCATTATTGAGGAGGTCCTGAAAGTGGAGAGGGATCCAAAGTTGGAAAGACTTACTGATGGTATTCGTGTTGATTTGGAGACAGAGGGCAACAATATTAGTCGAATAGAGAGAGAAATCCGAAACCTGAAGGTGAAATTGGAAATTCTGCAAAAAGAAAAGTCAGTGGAGAAGGTTGTTTACAGAGAGGTTGTCCGTGTAGAGAAAGACCCGGCTGTGGAGGCTGAAAGGGAACGTCTAAGAGACCTAGTGTCACAGGAGAGAAACCTCAGACGGGATGTGGAGGACAATGTTCAAAACATCAACATCAGAATTGCACATCTGCATACATCAAAGACTGTGACCACTCAGGAGG